>NW_007726157.1:391964-483638 GCF_000696425.1 Galeopterus variegatus | reverse complement strand
GGCGCGAGCCTTCCCGGGTCGCCGTGCCCCTGCTGGGCAGGGACGCCGCCTCCCCTCCTCCCGATGGGAAGAACTCCGTTGCAGTGGCCCATCCCTGAGCGCTTCTTCCTTATTGTGAACATCGAAAGTATGAAGAAGCCGGAAACTAAAAGCGCTTCAGAAATTCCCCCATTGTAATAATATTTGGGGTAGCAGCCGGACATCTCGATATACGCTCTATGTATACGCACTCGTAAACAGGGCCAGGCCCCAAATGTTGTAGGCCCTGGACCTCTTTCCGTGTTTATAAAGGTTATTTTGTCATTACGTTAGTAAGATTATGAGGCCGTTATTTCAAGTGGCAGCGCAGGTATTCATTCCGTTGTGGGAGGGGCCGTAACCTAACCCGTTCTCTGGCCTTGGAGAGTTACGTTAAGGGTTTTTCTCTATTATGAACACAACTGAACAGTGCTTGCCTTGGCCTAGCCCTACTCCTACTGCTGCCCCCTGACCTGTTGTAAGCAGCTCACAACTTTTCCAGTCTCCGGAGACCCTTTCCTGGACCCTCCGTGTTTTAGTCAGTCTGAATTACCCAGCTTCAAAAGAAAAGGCGCACTCTTACCTAATGTTTGAGTGTCCTGATAGAGTGCATACTCTGGCCCCAATTGTCTACGTGTAGACGAAAAATAAAGTGCGTACTCTGGGATCCTTGTAAGGTGGTTGTATTGGGACAGCAACCTTTTTACAGTTTTTCTTTCTTTCTCTTTTTGTTCTTTAATTGTTTATGTGACAGAGTAAGCAGGAAATTCACAGGAGGTCTGCTCGGCTCAGAAATACTAAATACAAATCTGCTCCAGCTGCTGAAAAGAAAGTTTCCACTAAGGGAAAAGGGAGAAGACATATTTTTAAATTAAAAAATGTAAGGTGATTATGGACAGTGTCTTTTACTGTAATGACATTGTTTTTGTAGTGTGTCCTGCCATTTCTTTCATGTCTCACCATTGAACTTGAACTCTTAGCTCTTGGGAGACCTTCTGCCATATTATTAGAATATACATATAGAGTATACTCTATATGTATATTCTTATATATATATATGTATATGAATATACACATATAATAAGCCATATTTTCCTCTGGAAATTAATAAAATAGTCTAAAAGAAAAATCAACCTTGAACTCATTTTATCAGGTTCTTTATGCAAAGGAAGAGGGGAGATGGTTGTTGTTATGGCCAGGTACACTAGGAAAACTTTTTCATTTTTGAAAGATCTAAGTGAACAGTAATACTGGAATTCATCATTTCCATTTCGTTTGTTTATAGCACCCGAAAATGTATCTCACTGACTTATGATGGATTTGTTGCATATGAGTAAAAAATTTTTCTGAACCTTTATTATCTCCTCTTCTGCTATAAGAAAAGAAAGAGACTGTTGAGAGTCTGGGGCTGGCAGTAGTTGAAAGAAAATTTTTGATAAAGTAAGTTCTATTTTTGTAAACACAAGGGAATACTGGTTGAACACAATGGAAGGTGCATTAAAGACTATGTAAACCTCAGTATGGTATTCCTTCCTTTCATAACAGGGATGCTTCACTTATCGGAAGAGGCATTTCTGAAACTGGGCATATTCATTTATAAAACACAGAGGTGCCCTGCGGTAGATTCTTGTGCAGATTGCAGATTCTTTTCTTATTGAGAGTATTGCTCCTAATTTACTTAAGATTTGTATAATTAAATTTTCTTCAAGTGAGGCATTTGTTGACTGGACAAAACACATTAAGTAAATATTCCATCGTCTGTACTTATATCACTTATACGCATTTTTTTTCCTAAGTATGATGGACTGTGTTCTCTGCAATTATTTCATTATCAATTTCTCTGCAACCCCTTCCTTCAAGGATGGTACCAAAACAGATTTAGGGGAGCCTGGTTTCTGTGTTGTGCCATAAAAGTGTGTACTACAACTTAAGGGATTTCAATGATGGTTGGAAGATGGCACATTACTAAGAACGCCCAAGAAAGTTTCAAAAGCCTTCGTTCAGACTTGCTAGAAAATTAATCATAGTGAGTGTCCTGGCTAGTTCCATAGCTGAGATGGAAAATGTTTTCAAGCAGGCGCTCTTTCACGTTGTATTCACCTACACATTTTTTATCACTTCCATTCTGTCATTCTCAGGCTATTAGAGCCACTGTATTTTAATAAGTGGAATGTTAATGTGTAATGAAGCTCTGAGAAGGGTTTGTGTTAGATCTCAGCAGCACAATCAAAAGCTTGTCCTTTGTTTCTAAGTAACTTTTAAGCTAACAATAGCTGAAATAGGAGTGGCCGTATTCAGACTGCTTCACAACATTCCGAAAATCATTTATCTTTTCATTGCAGTTCTTTTCACACACAACACATTTTAGTATATCTCAAATTACAGAACTCTTACATGTAGCTGAAAAAATGCCTGTACACATTATACACACATACTATGAATGTGTTCATGTTTTTACTCTTGTTTTTTTATAGCCCATCAAAGCTCCTGAGTCAGTTTCCACCATAGTCACTGCAGAATCAATCTTCTATAAGGTAAGCTTCTGTAGAGTTATGAAAGAAGAGTTCCCTGTTGTGTAATATGCTACTAAAACGTTGGCTTAGTCTACAGTCTAAGTCTGCTACTCTGTGTAAGGTATGATTATGATTTTTGTTCCCTTGGAAGCTATTTTTCTCCCATAGGTAGCTGTTATAAAACATCTCATCTGGAGCTGAGGTAGGAGGGGAAGTTGCCTATGGAAATATGATGTGAGGGTCTTTAATATTTTTTTAAGGAAGTTTATGGGAAATGTTCTTAAAATGCTAATGTATAGTGTGGAACCATGAAAGAGCAGGCTTTTCTAGTCAATGGGATGATATTGAAAGGTGGGAAGGACAGAGGCAGGATTTGGAGTAGTAGAGGGTGTAGACTGTGGTGTCAAGTGGGTAGAGTGGGATCAGAAATTCTAAAATGCCTTTAAGCAGAGGGGAGAGGAATAAGAGCAGTAGTGGGAATTAACACCTCCTAGAAGTCCATGATAAGAGAGAGTCCAACATGTTTTGATAAGAGTGAGTTTTGATAAGGTCAGGTTTCCTAGGGCCAAAGCCTAAGGACTTTTGATTCTTCAGGGACAGAGGTGAAATATCATAAGTTTTTACCCAGAAGCCTCAGGAAAGGAGTTGGAACATAGAAAAGATCTTCAAGGCCTGGTAGGCCTGACACTGGCAGCAACCATTAAAAGCTGTTTGGTGTTTGGGGTCTGAACTGTCACTTAGGGAGCAGTGATGTGAGTTAGTGGTTTATACCTGACCCAAATGGACCAGACAAAGGGAAACACAAGTGATTATGCCCTTTGAGTGTACTTTTTTTTTTTTGGCGGCTGGCTGGTATGGGAATCTGCACCCTTGCTGTTGGTTTTACCACCACTGCGCTCTAACTGAGCTAACCAGCCAGCCTTGAGTGTAGTTTCTTTGTTAGCCCACAATCTGTATAGTCAAAAACAGTCTGTACAGAGACAAACATCTCTTCTATATTTCCAGGATTTCATACTTGTTAATAATAAATAAAGTTGCTAAAGTTTAGTATGTGTTTGCTATGTGTCTGGCTCTGAGATGAGCATTTTATATGTTTTCTTTCATTCAGTCCACTCTATGAGACTGGTACTGTTATCCCCATGTTATGGATGAGGACACTGAGGCACAGACAGGTTAAGTAATTTGTCCAAGATCACATAGCTGAAAAGTCATGGAATGAGGCAGTCCCATGCCAGAGCCTAAGCCTAGAACTGAGGTCCTGGCTCCTCCACTTTAGCAAGTGGCTGTGTGACTGGGCTGAGGACAACCTGTCTAATGTTTCTTCATCTGTAAAACAGGGATTGGAACTAGTAACTACCTCCTTGGGTCAAGTGAGATCAAGTATGGAAAGCATTTAGCAGAGTAAGCACTCAGTGAATAGTAGAAATTATCATCGTCACATCTTCACATTTGTGCATTACCTTCCCAGCTGAATATACGGTTTACAGATTAAGTCCAGAAGCACATGGTTGAGCTAAGGACTTAGTGTACCAATGATTTCCACGCTTGTGTCAATGAAAAGTACTGTGGGACCTGTTATGGCAAGTATCAGTACTTTCATATTGCTGTCTGTGCCCCATGTAATAGTAAGGATAAGATGCAACAAAATATTCAAGTAATGCTGCCAACAGCCAGCACTGGGGAGGCTGTCACAGCAGTGCTGCTGGCAGCCAGCATCGGGGTGGGTGAGTTCAAGAGGTCCGTGTCAGATGCTGAACTGAGCCCAAATGAGGCAAGGTGGAGGGAGCTGAGTGGGAGCCCCTGGGGATGATGGCCAAGAGTGTGGGCACTCAAGATGAAGAATGGTTAAGTGACCTCTGTGGAGCCTGCAGTGGCAGAACAGCTCCATGAACTTGGGTCTGGTGACTCCTAATCCAGTCCTCTTTACTGTGTTGTATAGACCCCCTTTCTCTCTGCCAGAAAACTTGAAACCTCCCAGCAAATGAGGGCACTACTTAGAGATCAAGTATCTTAGTGCTGCTTGGTGTTGTACAGTATGTATGGGCACAACACCAGACATATTAATAAGCACCTGCCATGTGCCAGGCACTGCTTTGCCATTAAAATCTTTCAATTAGACACTGCCTTACATATTTTGGATTAATATTTATTCAGCATATATTTGAGTGCCTATGATAAGCAAGTACGTATGATCATTTTTAATTTCAAAATAATCATATACATTTGGACAAAGCAAACCATAAATGCACACTATTTATATGATAAATAACTTAGAACTTCGGAGTAATGGCTGGGAGGAAGGACTAGCTGATGATGGGTGTGAACTAGCAAGTAGCAGACCATGGCCTGCACTGACTATACCCGTCCATAGTGACCAGGGGCAACAGATTCCTTCAGACACATGGACAAGGGGTCCACCAGCAGAAACTCCTGGCCTACCAGGCACTCATGTTGCAGCTCAGTTACTGGAAATATTCAGTAATTGATAAAATATAAATAAAATTTAAAATGTTGAACCTTATTAACTGATATGTTCAAATTCAATCCACTAGGCAAGAGGCCCTTAAGGACAGGGCAAAATGAAAAATACACACCATGTGGTATGAGCCTTCTCAAGTTATTTCTTCAGTTAAGAAAATGGGAACAGCCTGGACATACGTGGATTTCCAATTATGTAGTCCACTGACAGAGGAAAAAGTATGGATATGCCAGTAGTAGCGGTGGATGTCTAGAATTTACAAACACTGATTCCTTTCTTGATTGCCACTGATGATGTAAATTCTTCTCAGAAGTTAATTAAAGAATTTAAGCTTCTAATTTCAGCTTTTTCTAATAGTTTATTGACTTCTTTACAGAATTGTCTTGATTTTGAAGCCCTGACATTCAGAAAAATTCTGACTTCTAGTTTTTGAATGTGAATTGTTTAATACTGGTATTAAAATCAGAAACAGATCCTAGTTGCCTGTGTTTATTTGTATTGTATCATTTCTATAAATTTGCTTCAATTAATTTGCATATAGTTATTGCAATGTGAGAGGTAATATATGACAAAACAGTTTCTGCAATATTAAATAGGGATCAAAAAAAAGGAAACAATTTTAGACAAACAGCTAAATGAAATTACAAAGTAGTGCATTAAAAAATATCAGCCGTAAGATCTTTTGAAGAATTAAAATGATAGGCTAAAAACTAATTTTTTGTCCTTTGCTTACTTCTAAAATGGGGGAACTTTCTGTGGGAACCAGTACTTGAGCTGAGTGGTTGAGCTAAATTGCAGCTTTGCTGCTGTTTCCCTAGGGAAGACTTTTTGTGCAGCTCAGGGATTAATGGTTGACCTTATAGGTACTTCCAGCTCTCCTGAGACGGGGTGCACCTGGGTTGTGTAGCAACTCTGATCTGGGCTGGAATCTTTTCATTAAACTGCACCCCATGCAATTCTGCATTCCCGACCAGTCTCCTCTGAGTGTTCCTGTGCTGATTGGGGGGCGGATTGGCTGTCTTTGCTGTGTCCCAGTCTTCTCCCGGTGGGCCTGTCTCCCCCACTACCCGTGCTCCAAACACTTCCCATGGGACGGGCCCTGTGTCAGTCGCTTGCAATGACTCACCAGTCTCTGAATGGCTCCCCTTTTTCAGCTTGCTCCTGCATGGGTCCAGGGGAACCCTATTGGTGGTCTTGCAGTCTTGGGGGCCACCAAAGCCCTCTTCTCTCTTGCTGCCTCCAAGCAACACCATCTGAAAGGCACAGCTGTGGCAGAAGCCGGCTCCTGCTCCTTGTGCTCAGCAGTTCTAGTCTTAAAGCTGCAGCAGCACGAAATGCTCCGAGCAGTTTTTTTTTCTCTCATATCGTGGCTTCTTCCACCGTCATGAACTCCGTAGGTCTCTCCTCCTCTTCCCCTGAGCTCCAGTGGCCACAGCTTTGCTGTTGTTACATTTTTATAGTTGTAAATTGGTTAATTTGTGGGAGAGAGTGACGCTGGGGACCGTCTATTCCACCATCTTGACCGGAACTCTCCTATATATTTTTTTTAAACATTAATACATTAGACCATCTTGGAGAGCTTTTATTGACCACTTTGAAAACTTGCTTTCATATTGAGGAAGTTTCGTTCAGTGCTGAGGTGCTGTTCTATTTTTATTTTAAATATGGGATTATCTTCTGTTTTCCCAGGGAGTATATTTCCAAATTGGCGATGTTGTTTCTGTGATTGATGAGCAAGATGGAAAGCCCTACTATGCTCAGATCAGGGGTTTTATTCAGGACCAGTACTGTGAGAAGAGTGCAGCACTGACATGGCTCATTCCCACTCTCTCTAGCCCCAGAGACCAATTTGATCCCGCGTCCTATATCATAGGTGAGTTTGGCAAATGGTATAGATTCTTGAACTTAGTTAGTGCTCTGGTATTATGTAGAAAACTGTATTAGTCTGCTTGGATTGCCACGACACAATGCCACAGACTGGGTGGCTTCAACAGCAAAAATTTATTTTCTCACAGTTCTGGAGGCCGGAGTCCAAGATCAAGTTGCTGTCAGGCTGTTTCTGGTGGGGGCTGTCCTCTTGGGTTGCAGATGGCTGCTTTCTTACAGTGTCCTCACATGGCCTTTTCTCTGTGTGTGCACATGGAGAGAGAATGAGCTCTCTGGTGTCTTCTTATAAGGACCCAAGTCCTATCACATTAGGATCCCACCCTTATGACTTCATTTACCCTTAATTACTTCCCTAAAAGTCCCATCTCCAAATAGCATCACATTAGGGATTAGGGCTTCAACATATGAATTTGGGGCAGGGGGCACAATTCAGTCCATAACAAAAAAAAGCATGAACATCGTATAAAAAAAGTAGAGAGCTTTATAGGAAACAAGAGTGATATTTTATATAGCTGTATTTGAGTGCTATGGTTATTTTGAGTTAGAGGAATGTGCACCTACTAAAAAATGATATGGATGAGATTTTCTGAGTGATCCTGAGTTAAACTGTGCCAAAACAATTCGTTGCTCAGGACCTATGTTATTGAAGTTACTTATAAAAATCTTTTCAAAAATAATTTCTAAAAGAACTATCCCACTTATTTCTAAAATCTTACAAATTCTCAATGTGCATCTCTTACACACAACACACATTATCCTAGACCTTTTCTAGCACATTGTTGTTAATGGTTGAAAGGGCAGCCTCTGTACTTTTGTGAATTTCAAGGCTGCCAAAAGATGTGATACAAACAGTTCTTGATGTAGACTACATGAAGTTTCAATTTTACAAGTGTTCAGAATTTTTAAGTTACCCCAAACTTTTAAATCTTTCTGGAGTGAGCCTGCATTCTCTTGCATCCTGAGAAGAAAACATATGAATGTTTTTAAAATAGAGTATTCCAGGGACAAATACAGTCGGCCCTCCATTTCCATGGGTTCTTCATCCACAGATTTAACCAAACCAGAGGTCGAAAATATACAGGGAAAAAATGAATGGTTGCATCTGTACCGAACACATACAGACTTTTTTCTTGTCGTTAATTGCTAAACAATACAGTATAACGGCTATTTACATAGCGTTTACATTGTATTAGGTATTATAAGCTGGAGATGACATAAAGTATACAGGAGGATTGCATAGTTTATATGCAAATAGTATATCACTTTATTTAAGGGACTTCAGCATGTATGGATTTTGGTATATCCTGTGATGGATCCTGGAACTAATCCCCACCCCCTGCCCCATACTGAGGGAAACTGTAATGTACCACTGTTAATTCTCACCCACATGTCAAGTTTCCCACAAGACCAAACAGTTTTAGTCTTCTGTTTATAACTACGTGTCAAGCTAGGGCTAGGGTCTGGAGCTCACAGGCCCCTTGAGCCCATTCACAAACCCTTCACACGCGGGTCTATGAGCTAGGTAACCGGACAAAACAGTCCTTGGAGCCTTGGTTGAAGAAGGAATAGTCTTTATTCAGCACACACACATCTAGGAGCTAGGTAGTACAAAGGAGAAACTAAGAAACTCAACTGCTACCAGCAAAGTCCAAAGAAAAATTGAGACCGAGCAGCTGCCAGCAGAGTAAACATGTTCTACCCCCAGACCCTAGCTCTAGCTCAACAGTACACAAGAGTGGATGTTCATTTACCTTATCTATGGGCCAGGGTCCCAGCAGAGGCAGTGATGTGTCAGAATCACCTCCAGGGTTCCTCTCCCACCTCCTCTTCCTGATCCCCAGATTCGGGTGTGCAGCCGTGTGCTGGAGGAGGCAGCGCAGTGTGGGGGTCAGAGCACTAACTCTGGAGCCAGATTTCGGGGTTCACAGCCCTGCCACTTACCAGCTGTGTGATTTTGGCAAGTTCCTTAATCTCTCTTGCCTCACTTTCCTCATATGTAAAATGGAATAATAATAGTACCTATCTCAGGGGCTTGTTGTGGGGATTCAGAGTATTGGTATACAGAGAGTGCTTAGAACAGTGTGGGCACGTAATAAACTCTATATCAGTGTCAGAGTAATGCATGTTTTGAGGTGGTTCCTCCTAGAGTCTAGAAATTTTAACATTTTGTGAAACTGACATGTATGTTCAAAAGTGTATTTAACCTTTCCATTGGCTACCTTCTAGGGCCAGAGGAAGACCTTCCAAGGAAGATGGAATACTTGGAATTTGTCTGTCATGCACCTTCTGAGTATTTCAAGTCGCGGTCATCACCATTTCCCACAGTTCCCACCAGACCAGAGAAGGGCTACATATGGACTCATGTTGGACCCACTCCTGCAATAACTATTAAGGAAACGGTTGCCAACCATTTGTAGTTGAAAATTAAAACTGGATTTCCAGTTATCTGGTACTCATACTACTATAAGATATGCCACGTATTTCTTTAATGAAATTCTTAGATGGAAAAATGACTAAAAAGGTTTTTCCCGGGCTAACCCTGTGGCTCATTTGGGAGGGTGCGGCGCTGGGAGCTCCGAGGCCGCGGGTTCGGATCCTATATAGGGATGGCCAGTGTGTTCACTGGCTGAGTGTGGTGTGGACACCATGCCGAGGGTTGCGATCCCCTTACCGGTCAAAAAAACAACAACAAAAAAAGGTTTTCCCTACTACCCAGTAATAATCATTATCTCATTAATTATTTGTCACTTAGAAAATTAAAAAGGATAGAAAAGAACAAAATATATTTTGAAGTTAAATGTTATATTCTGTATGTGTATCTTCCCAGGCAGAGGTTGTAATTTCCAGGGAGTCCATTAGAACAGGTGGTGTCTGTTTTTCTACCTAATTTATTTCTAGAATCTCATAAAATGGATTGTATTTTTCTATAAGAACAAAATACTAAGGTTTGGATTTCTTACCAAGGGCTTAATAAAATGTAGCTATGACCAATAGTATTTAAAGCCAAAGAAGACTTAATTTTCTTATCTGGAAAATGCTATGACAAACTTGTGGCTGCTTTAACTGTAAGGAAAGTGATTGGTGGATGATGTTATTAGCCCAGGCTTTTAAAAACTTTTTCTAATTCTTCTGTAAGCAAACAGTCATTCAGAATCATTCATTTGATCTTAATGGAATTGCTCTTCACTGTTTCTCAATCAGAACGAGTCTTCCAATCAAACCATAGGTTTTACAATGCAGACAGTCAGCTTTACTAAAGCCACACAGGAAACCTGTACTGGTCAGGCATCCCATGAGATAGTTTCTTGATTACCATTAGAACAGCATTTGGGCATTCATCAAAGTGCTTAGTAGGTCATTAGCATTGATATCTCAAACAAGTCTACCCCAAAGTTACACCATCTGCTGTGGACTCATAACAACAGGCCTAAAGCCATGTCTTGGACCGGGAAGGCCTATTGTATACGAAACCGTCCAGAATTCAGGTGCAGGTCTTACTTCAGGCACAGGTCAGGTAAGTGAGGGAGCAACAATGTAAAAACGGGTGGTGGGGGAGGGGCACACACTTGCTTCCTCTTCTGTCCTGATTTACCCAGCATCTTTCAACCCCAGGAAAATTAGTCAGCATCTAATTTGATCATAATGATTTTGAGCTGTAGCAGCTTTAACTCTTACCCCTTTTCTACAGTTACGGTTTATGTGTAGGAAAGAAGCAACTGTAGATAGCTCCATGTACATAGTCATCTCTCTAGTCACAGGTGCTATCGTAAAATTGATTGTAAATAACATTCTAAATGCTGATGTGCAAAACTTTTGGATTAAAATGTATTTTTCACAATGTGTTTACTTTAGATTTTTTTTCATTTAAACAATTTAAATGGTGCCTTCTACTCAAAAATGGTATTATAAAAAAAACAGTTGTAGTACTTAGGATTTGGAGTAGACAGAGTCATTAGTATTAGATTTTAGGAAAATCAAAGATGGCTGATTGATAAAGTGAACACTTAATGTAAATGTTCATTAAATATTTACTAAAAGGAGAACATTTTAAGAAAACAGTTTATATACTGACCATTTGTTTATAAATTGGTTGATAAGTACACCGCTCTGCCACGGGGCCACCCCCCCCCAGGCGGTCATGAGGTATGGAGCCAGAGACTGACCCCTCCTCCTCAACCAGAGAAGAATCACACCACAAATACCACTTCCACGTGGGTGGCCCACTACAGCCAGCACAATAGCCACGGCTGCTACAAAAGCAGACTCCACAGCCACCAAACAGATGGCCTGACAGCCACTCGAGGGCATATTGACACAAGGAGAGTCACCTGTGGAAACCAAAGAAAAGAAGAGGATGTCTGTCTCTACAAAGCCCATTCCAGAGTGATAGAAGAGGTATTTATGCTACGATAATAGTGGGGGACCTGAACACACTTCTCAGCATTGGGCAGATCATCTAGGCAACGAATCAACAGAGTAACTTACTCTTTCAGAAGGAGAATTATCAGAAGTGGGGGGGGGAGGGAGAGGGGTGTGAGGAGAGATTGGATGAGGGACATAAAGAGTAAGTATGACTTGGGGGCCAGCCCGGTGGCGCACTGCTACAGTGCGCCGCTTGCGAGTGCGGCAGCGCTCCCACCGAGGGTTCGGATCCCACATACGGACCGGCCGCTCACTGGCTGAGCGAGGTGCGGGTGCAACACCGAGGGTTGCAATCCCGTTGCCGGTCCCTGTCCGGTACGGGCGCGACACTGAGGGTTACGATCCGTTGCCGGTCACGAAAAAAGACAAAAAGGAAAAAAAAAAGAGTAAGTATGATTTGTAATAATGTGTATGCTAATAATATTGATTTGATCAACATACATCAACGTTGAACCCCCAAAATATTTGTAATCAATTATGATTCAAATAAATAAATTGGTTGATACTTGTTTAGAATCTTTTAAAATAAAGATAGAATTTTCACTTTCCTCTTCTACAAATGCAAAGGCTTCCATTGATGGCAGTGGAGCAGCAACGTATTCAGGAAAGGCTTTTTGTTCTCCACCTTTCTGCCCGAAGCAGGACGTCAAACTACCCTCTTCTGAAATGTGCCCTTCCTGTACCAGGAAGAGGGGAATATTCTTATTGCCAGAGGCAGAGTTAACACTGAGATGAAACAAAACATACTAAAATTTGTAACCCTTATCTTCTGTTAGTTTCTCCCATATACTTCCTAGTCACTTTCGCACAGTTCATCAGTCTTGGCCCAGGCCCCTTTGTCTCATCACATCCCTGCAATTTATCATTTTTTGTTTGAAAGAGCATATAATGTTTTGGATCTAATAGCTTCTCTGTTGGTCTTCATTTTTCTCTAAAGTTTCCTGTGCATGTAAAAGTATTAAATCAAATTTGTATGCTTTTCTTCTGTTAATCTGTCTTATATTAGTTTAATTCTCAGGCTCAGACACAAAACCTAAGGGTCAGAAGGAAGTTTTTCCTCTCCTACAATGTATTCTCTGAGGGAGTCCAGGCATTAAATTCCATATTCTCTAATGTTTCTCTCTGTCTGATAATGTAAACCTCTCTTTACCTTCATCTCTCCAAGTTACTCCCTCTCATTCCCTGAAAGCTTCAGCCCCTGGCTCACCAGCTTCCTCTCCACCACAGGACACTGTCCTGGGGCGGGTCAGCATCTACGTTGTCACCACCCTACACCCTGCTTCTTGGTTCCTGCTCATCCCTCCCATCTCCAAGTCCTATCCTTGTCAGCTCCCCAGCCCCTGGCCACACTCTCTACCTTTCTGAGATCATCAGGAAGATATACATATTTTTTCCTTGTAAATTTTTTGCACACTTTAAAAATGTGATATAATAAACATACTGTAAAGTATCCAACTCATACATGTACAGCTTAATTAGCACAAAGAAATCACACTTGGGTAACCAAATCAAGAAATGGACATTACTATAGCAAAAGCCTCCTTCTTTGCCTTTATCCAAAGATAACCACTATGCTTATCTCTAACACCATAGGTTTTTCTCTTTATCATGTTAAGGAAGTTCCCTTTTACTCCTATTTTTGTTGTGAATGTATAGAATTTTATCAAATGGTTTTCTCTGTGAGATGATCATAAATGCTTTTTCTTCTTTATAAATGTGTGGATTACACAGATAGATTTCTGAATATTAGATTAACATGGCAACTCCTGGAATGAAGCCAATTGGTTATGAAGTATTATCCTTTTTACGTATTGCTGGGTTTGATTTACTACTGTTTTGTTTAAGATTGTTTTACATCTGTGTTCATGAGTGACAGAGTTTTATAATTTTCCTTTTTTGTAATATCTTTGTCAGGTTTTGGCATCAGGTTATATCAACCAAAGTAAGGACTTCGGATTTTATTTTGAGTGAGACAGGAAAGTATACAAGGTTCTTATATGTGCTGATATGAATAAAATTCAGATATTATTAAGATGAGGGAAAAAGTAACGCATAGAATAGTGTATAGAATAAGATCACTTTGTGTAAATTAAAAAGTTCTCTGTTGCATAAATCTTTTTAGTCGTTAAATCTAAAACTTTCATTTTGAAGTTTGACGTTTTTTCACCACATGCATGCATTACTTTTATTTTTAAAAAATTAAATGAAGAAGAGAAAATATCAGATAGAAAAGAAAGGCAGTTTTCAGCCCTAAACATCCTCTCCCAACTGGAGGTAGTGGAGCACAGTACCTGGGTCGAGGACCTTCTGCCTGAAGCTCAGTTCCCTGTCTGTGCAGTGAGGATTATATTGCCCACCACAGGGCTGTGTAAAGATTTCATCAGTTATTGTGCTTGGACCATAATTCTAGTCAATAAGTGGGGCTTGTCCAAGGGGCAATAGCTACAGTATCAAAGCACTCTTGTGCAGATTACTAGAGTGTAATGCAGCAGTGTGCTGTGAGGACATTTAGGGACTACTAGGCAGAAAAGAACTGGGGAGCCAAATTGCGAGGTGAGGGAAGTGGGTAGGAGAAAAGAACTCAAGAACTGGCAATGAAGGCTCCAACCCAGTCCCCTGCTCCCTCAGCTAGTGCCTCAGAAAGAACGTGAGCCATAGTAGGCCAGGTCTCCCTGAGGTGTCAGGGGAGAGATCTCAGTCTGTTTGTGCTGCTGTAACAAAATACCTGAGACTAGGTAATTTATGAAGAACACAGTTCTGGAGGCCAGGAAGTCCAATATCAAGGTACCAGTATGTTTGGTGTCTGATAAGGGCCCATTCTTCACAGATGGTGCCTGTCTAGGTGTCCTCACATGGAAGAAGGGTGGGAGCAGAAGAGGGGACAGTGGCTAGCTCCTCCAGCCCTTTTATGAGGTTGCTAATCCCATTCATGAAAGTTATGCCCTCATGACTTAAATTTCCTCCTAAAAGCTCCACCTCTTAATACTATCATGTTGGCAATTAAGTTTTAACACATGAGTTTGGGGACACATACAGACCTCCTCTGGAAGCCTTTTGCTCCCTGACATGAATCAGTTTGGAGATTGGGGTGTAGGCCTCCCTTAGACAGCACAGAGGCTGTTTGGCCAGTGTGAGGCTTGGCAGATTGGGCTTGATTTAGAGCCCCTCTCCTAGGCAGTGGGGTCCCAGAGGACCACCCTGTGCTCCAACTGCCACTCCCCCTAACTGTCACTCAGAACTTTGCTTCTGTCCTAGCTCCTGCCAGCTTCTGGATGACCACTGGCTCAGGAGCTGGGTGAGCTTTGTGAGGACTAGGTGAAAGCTTCATTTTGTGATTCAGGCACTGGCCAAACATTGTTTCCTGAGGAAAACTTGGTTGCCTTTGGTTTCTGTTTGTTATTGTTTTTGTGTTTTGAGTACTTTGAAAATCTTGCTGCCCCTCCCCCTTCTCATTTGTAGGACCCTGGGAAGAAACCACTGTGGTTATCTGAGCATCTTTGAATGCTTTTCAGCTTTGTGTGAAGACTACTTTCCTCAGAGGAGCTCCAGACTCTATCAAAAAGAGAAATATTTCTTTTTCTCTTCAAAATGTAAATATCTTTTTTTGTTATTACGTAATTAATAAGTGCTCTTTGTAAAAATTCATACAGTTCAGAGTGTGTTCCCCACCTCTGCTGTGTTGGGGATAACCATATTAACAGTTTGTAGTATGTCTTTCTAGTCTCTGGAAATGTGTGTGTGTGTGTGTGTGTGTAAAACATTACTGTGATCATACCAAATATTAAAAAAGATCTAATCTTAATTAGAGATTTAATCTCTAATCTAGAGATTAAAAGATCTCTAATCTTACTTCTTCAATTCAAAAGTGTATCACAGTGAACTTTCCACATCAATTCATAAATATCTGCCTTTTCCTCTGCCCGAATGAATTTAACCATTCCCCTGCTGGTAGACCATTTTCAGTTTTTTGCAGTTACAATGAGCAATGTAATGAACTTCCTTATACATGGATGTTTGCCTATTTGTTTGGGTATGTTTATGGGATAAATTCCTAACAATGTAACTGTTGGGTCTAAAGTAATGCACATCTTGAATTCTGATAGATCCTGCTAAATTGCCCCCCCCCAAAAAAAGTTTACACTCTCATGAGTCTTTCCCAAAAATGACTTACCCACTAGGCAGGATAGGCACAGTGCCCAAGGCCCATAACAGTTCTAGGGGCCATGAAAATATTTTAATTTATTTTAAAGTCAGGAGAAAAATGAATATATAATATGTAACAAATCCAGACTGGATTATATTCATCCTTCTACCAGTGCAGTAGTAGAATATAATTTTTAATATTTCTTTTGTGGAGGAGGGGACCCTGAGGTTAAATGTGTGTAAAGCCCACACAAGTCACAATGTGGCCCTAGATTATCTATTTCTTCATATCCTTACAACTCTGAGAATTATCTTTTTAATCTTTACCAGTCTTGTAAGCAAAAAATGACATTTTTCTATTCTTTTTACTTGTAGTTCTTTGGTTATTTGTGAGGCATTGTCTCCTAAGTTTATCTACCATCTAAATTTCCTTTATGAATTGCCTGTTTATTATGTACTTTTCTCATCTTTTTATTGGGTTGCCCATGTTTTCCTTTTTAAAGTTTTTTTTACAGTATATTAAATGTTACAAATGTTAATTTCACAATTTTGCATTTCAGATTTATTGCTGGCCTTTTGTAATGGCATCTATTCTTGTACCCCAAATATGCCAAGCATTTCTTTTATGGTACCATTCTTACAAAGGCTTACACAAATATTCCTTCTATTTTCTTGTAGAATATCTATGGCTGTTATTTATGGTAATATCTTTAATTCACCTAGGATACATATTTATAAGATATGAAATAGCTATTGAACATTGAGCTTTACTGTTTTCCAAGTACATAGCTGATAGTTCCAACACCATGGGAAAATAATTTGAAATTTCACCTTTATCAAATTTTAAATTCTCATATGTACATCAGTCTGTTTCTTGAATCTCTTCCATCCCATTGATCCATTTATCTATTGCCATGCTAGTACCACAGTTTTAATTGTGCAGCTTTACGATATTTTAATTTCTGATAAAGTAAATCACTAACCCCCCTCCATAATTTTTCTGTTTCAAATTTTTCTTAAGTATTCTCACAAATTTACTCTTTCTGATGAACTTTAGAGTTACATTTTCAAATACTGAAAAAAGCCCCAATGAATTTTGTAAAATTTAGAGATTAGTTTGAGGAGAAGGGACATCTTTACCAAATTGAATCTGCTTCTCCAAGAGGCTGGCATTTTGTTCAGACTTTCTATTTATGCCATTCCCAGTTGGCCTTCAGTTTGTCCAAACCTTTGCCATGTCCACAGTCTCCTTCTCAACCTCCATGGCTCTCTTGGTGGGACAGGAGACAGGCAGCAGGGGGCTTACCTGCATCTTCGTGCTCCCCATGAGACAAATGGAGACCCTTTCCTTTGCTACTTTTGGTCCATTTAGTAATGATGTTCTAAGAACTGTGTTTTGGCTGCAAAGCGCTGTGAAAATCTTCTATCTGGACCATCATCTCTTATCTGGATTTCTGGTCTCTTTGCTTCCACTCTTTCTTACTCCAGTCCGTTCTGCACACTGTACTGAGAGTAATCTTTCCAGTCAGATTCCCATCATCCCCATTGTATTAGTTTCTTATTGCTGCTGTTACAAATTACCACACACTTAATGCCTTAAAACAACACAAATGTATTATAATTCTGGAGGTCAGAAGTCCAAAATCAGTTTCACTGGGCCAAAATCCAGGTGTTAGTAGGGCTGCCTTCTTTTCTGGAGGCACTAGGGGAAAATCCACTTCCTTGCCTTTCCAACTTCTAGAGGTCCCCTGCATTCCTTGGCTCATGACCTCCTTTCTGCATCTTCAGAGACAGCAGCTATATCCCTCTGACCTCTGCTTCTGTTGTCACATCTCTTTCTCTGACTCTGTCCCTCCTGCCTCCCTCTTGTACGTGTGATTATAAGAACCCTTGTGATTTGGTTGGGCCCACCCAGACAATCCAGATCATCTCCCCATCTCAAAGTCCTTAACTCAGTCACATCTGCAATGTTCCTTTTGACATGCAAGGTGACATATTCACAGGTCCAAGGACTAGGATGTGGACATCACTGGGGGACCATTATTCTGCCTACCACACCTGTGGTCTTCAGGATGATGTCCAAACTCCTTAACTTGGCTTGCCAGCCTCCTAGTGACATGCCACCCAACCCCACCCCCCAGTCTAACCTCATTCCACTCTCCCCTTTGAACTCCCTGCTTCAGCTACATGAATTTCTTTCAGTTTCTGGAGCCTGTCCTCTCTGCCTCCTCTGGTTACTGGAGCAGGCTGTTTCCTCTGCCTGGGAAAACTTTTCCTCACCTCTTCACTTGACTAACTCCTACTCAGCTTCCAGCTTGGCTTAAACCTCACCTTCTCTAGGAGGTTTTGACAACCTCTTCCACTCTCTGCATTTCCTCCAGACTTTGTTAAGGGCTCTCACATCATCCTTCAGTGTTCCTGGCTTGCTTATATTGCCTTCTATATTATTGCTTGTTTGATTATCTTCTCTTCCAAAATAAAAATATTAATTTCATAATAGAATGCAAATTATGTTCCTCTATAGGCTTCATCTTAAAAGTATTTGTTTTTTATTCATTTAACAAATATTTATTAAGCACCAACGTGGTAAGCACTGAGCCAAGGTGCCTAAAATTAAGAAAAAATCATCTGAATGTCATGAAGATGCTCAGGTTGTATAGGTATGGTCATAAGAATATGAATAACAATTCTTCCCCTCCAGGAAAATAGACTTAGAGGTCAGTGAACCAATAGACTTTAGTTTGGGAGATCATCAACATCTGATTCGGAAAGCAGCAGATGAAAGCATCCAGTCTAAATCCGGTCAACAGGACACACCGTCATCTCCAGATGAGCCACAAAAAACTCGAGACAGTCCACACTCGAAGGCTGCTAGGCGAGCAGATGCCTTCGTGGTATACATTTCAGATGAAAACACACCAGATGACCGTGGCAGATCTTTAGCCACTTCATTCTCAGATGCATCTATCCGCAAAGGTAAGAAGAAAGAAGTTGCCTTTTTGGAAGAAAAATGCAAATGTTCTCTTAAAATGTTTCCAGAGTGGGTTGTCAGAAAGATTTAATTTTTAGTTTTTCCTAGTCTTGCTTTATTATAAAACATGATGTAGGGCTGCTGTAACAGACTGCCCCAAGTTGTCCAGGGCATTCGGAAATTCATAATAAACATGTGATGAACAACTTTATTTTTAATTTTTTTACTTTTAAGAAATATGAATTAGTCATTGATTGTAAAATGTTCTCACCTACATACAAGGTGATACCATAATATTGGCTTAAGTTTTAGAAATTATTAATTCAGTGTCCTATACATTAATTCCATGTAAGTGAGGAAATACATTCAGCACTAAGTAATAGAAAGCTAAAAAACTGTGGCTTAAATAAATGAGAAGTTTTTTTTCCTCTCGTGAAATATGAAGTTCAAAGGTAGGCAGTTCAAGGCTAATGCTGCAGGTTCTCAGTGTTCACTGCCATCCTGAGGCTTTCTTAGGGCCGGGACAACTTGCAGGTGGACTGTGAGCTTTGACTCCCATTGCTATGTCCCTGTGGCCCTCATCCTCCATTCTGTGGCTGGAAAGATATCTTTTGGAGCTCTAGCCCTTCAGGTACTAAAAGGAAAATGCAAACAGCCAGAGGCAAAGAAGGGCCACAGGATGGCTGCTGCACTGAGAATAGTCAAACCTGACCTCTTTACAGAAATTTCCCAGAAACCACACAATGAGTTTTCACTGACACGTTGTTCTCCCTGTCTGCATCACATGGCCACATCTATCTGTAGTTTCTAAGCTGGGCCTGTTGCCACCCTTAACAAATATGGGTCAGATAGTGAGGAAGCCAGGAAGCATAAATGTCACTAAGCAACTAGCCGCCACCTCCACAGGTGCCAGACCTTCAGCAAAAGAAGTGTTATTGCATTTAGTCCTTAAAACAACCCTAAAGGGCCGGCCCGGTGGCGCACTGCTACAGTGCGCCGCTTGGGAAGCGCGGCAGCGCTCCCGCCGAGGGTTCGGATCCCACATACAGACCGGCCGCTCACTGGCTGAGCGAGATGCGGGGGCAACACCAAGGGTTGCGATCCCGTTGCCGGTCCAGGTCCGGTACGGGCGCGACACTGAGGGTTGCGATCCGTTGCCGGTCACAAAAAAAGACAAAAAGGAAAAAAAAAAAAAAAAACCCTAAAAATGAAGTTGTTGTTTTGCCATTTCACAGATGAGGAAATGAGGCTTAAGGAGGTATAACTGAAAACATGTAAAGCCTCCTCACCAGTGTTAGAGTTAGCTATTTGCATCTGCCTCTCCTGGAGAGCAGAGGTGGGGCCCTTCTGTGCTTTTAAAAAATTACATAAGAAGATGGAAGTGCTGTGGAAAAAGGAAAAGTATAGCAGGGCAATGGATTAAGAGTTATGGGGGCAGGGACTACAGTTTTTTAAAGTAGCTTTATGGAGACGCAATTTACAAATCATAAAATTCACCTCTTTTAAGTATATAATTCAATAATTTTAAGCATATTTACAGAGTTGTGCAACCATCACCACAAGCAATTTAAGAACATTTTCATCACCTTAAAAAGAAACCCATATGGGCCGGCCTGTGGCTCACTCGGGAGAGTGCGGTGCTGATAACACCAAGGCCCCGGGTTTGGATCCCATATAGGGATGGCCGGTTAGCTCGCTGGCTGAGCTTGGTGCTGACAACACCAAATCAAGGGTTAAGATCCCCTTACCAGTCATCTTTAAAAAAAAAAAAAAGAAAAAGAAACCCATAGCCATTAGCAGTTACTCCCATCCTCACTCCCCTGCCTCCTGCCAACTACTAATCTACTTTCTGTGAGTATGGATTTGCCTATTCAGAACATTTCGTATAAATGCAGTTATACAACATGTGGTCTGTGATTTCCTTCTCTCACTTAGCATATTGTTTTCAAGGTTCACCCATGTTGTAGCATGTGTCAGTACTTCATTCCTTTTTATGGCCATATAGCATTCCATTGCCTGGCTATAACACGTTTTGTTTAGCCATTCATCAGTTGACAGACATTTGGGTTGTTTCCACTTTTTGGTTATTATGAATAATGCTTCAATCGACATTCATATACAAGTTTTTGTGTAGACATATGTTTTCATTTCTCTTGGGTAGATACCTAGGAATTGCTGAACTATATGAAAACTCTAGGTTTCACATTTTGAGGAACTGCCAAACTTTTCCAAAGTAGCCGCACCATTTTACATTACAACTAACAATGCACGAGGGCTCCTGTTTCTCCATGTCCTTTGCAACACTTGTTATTGTCTGTCTTTTTGATTATAGACATTCTAGTGTGTGTGAACTGGTATTTCCTTGTAGGTTTGATTTGCATTTCCCTAACGACTAATGATGTTGAACATCTTTTCACATGCCTACTGGCCATTCATATGTCTTCTTTGTGGGAATGTTTATTCAAATCCTCTGTCTATCTTTCAAAAAAAACAACTGTTTTGTTATCTCTCATGATTCTGTAAGTTGACCAGGCTCAGATGGGCAATTCTTGAGTGCCTGATACTGACAGTGGAGATTCGGGGAGATTGGAGGGTCCAGTGGTTACCCAAGAATGTACCTGGGGCTCTTGGAACCCCTGTAAAATAAACAGCATCTGCAAGGGAGTAGCTGGGGATGTCCCCATATCCACTCTGCTCCCAGGCCATGTGCCCTGGTCAGGGATGTGTGATCCCTGCAGGATCCTTGGTCAGGGTAGGGCAGGGATCCCCTTACATCATATGCTCCCATTGCTGATTGCCGGCAACTCAAAACTAAGACAGATGTAGGAACAGAAGTACCCACTGGAGTGGGGGCTCAGCCTTTCCAATTCCCAGCCAGCTCAGCCAAGGTGACCCACCTTTCTTGAGCCTCAATTCCTCATCTGTAAAGAGGAGCTAATAATAGTGCCTCCTTCATAGAATGGGGGTAAGAAATTAATGAGGTTACTGAAGGTAAGTAGTGGTACCAGGCACAGAGCTTCTCTCAAAACTGTTTTTTTTCCCCTTTTTGTCTTTTTTCGTGTCTGGCAACGGGATCGCAACCCTCAGTGTCGCACCCGCACCTCGCTCAGCCAGTGAGCGGGAACCGGTCTGTATGTGGGATCCGAACCCTCGGCGGGAGCGCCACCGCGCTCCCAAGCGGTGCACTGTAGCAGTGCACCACCGGGCCGGCCCCTCAGATGGGCAATTCTTGTGCTGGTTTTGACTGGGAGCTCTCATCCACTTATAATCAGATGGTTGCTCATGCTGTTATGGCCATTATGACTCCCTGACATGGATGGCAGTTGGTGTTGGTAGTTGACTCTCATCTTGCCGCTTTAGCTTCTTACTACATGTCTGCTGGGTTCCAAGAAGTGTAGCAGGTGGACAAGCTCCAATGTGCAAGCAGTTTATCAATCCTCTGCTTGCATCACACATACAAATGTCCTATTGGCCAAAGCAATTCATGTGGCCAAACCTGGAATCAATGTAAAAGGCCACTACACAAGCTTTGCCCATTTTTAATTATGTTATTTGTCTTCTTGTTATTGAGTTGTAAGAGTTCTTTATGTATTCTGGATACAAGTCTCTTATGAGAAAGTTCCTGGGCCGGCCGCATGGCTCACTCGGGAGAGTGCGGTGTTGTTAGTGCTGAGGCCGCGGGTTCAGATCCTGTACAGGGATGGCTGGTGCGCTCACTGGCTGAGCATGGTGCGGACCACACCGTGCAGAGGGTTGCAATCCCCTTACCAGTCAAAAAAAAAAAACACATTTCTACCTGTCATTAGTAGTTAGTAGGCAAGAGTGTGTGTGATTTCTCTTTCAAAAAAAAAAAGAAAGAAAAAAGAAAGTTCCTTAACTTTCCTTAACACAGAAAACTGTGTGGGTTTTCTTTCATTTTCTTGATCATGTCATTTGAAGCACTTTACTTTTGATGAAGTCCACTTTATCCACTTTTTTCTTTTGTTGCTTGTGCTGTGTCATATCTAAGAAATCATTGCCTAATCAATGCTCACAAAGATTCACACCTATGCTTTCTTCCAAGAGTTTTATCTCTTATATTTATGTCTATCATCCACTTTTAATTAGCTTTTGTGTATGGCATGAGGAAGGAGTCCAAATTCATCCTTTGTATGTGTATATCCAGTTGTCACAGCATGAGTTGTTGAAAAGGCTATTCTGTTTCACATTTGTTAAAACTCAATTGACCACTAATGTACAGGTTTAATTCCTGGACTCTCAACTCTGTTCTATTGATCTATACATCTGTTCTTATGAGGCTGGGCCACATTTAATATTTATTCCCTCATAGGCCCTGATACATAGTAGATGCCAAATTAATGTTAGCTAAATGAATTTTTTAATGTAGGCAGCAAACATCTAAGACATTTCAGTCCCATTCCTTTCTTGTCAGACTTCCTATGTGCAGAAACTGCCCAGCAAAGGGACAGAATTGACAAACCCGTACGTTAACTTTTAGGAACATTATTTCTTTTTTTAAAATTTAATTTTAAATTGAGATAAAGCCACAAAAGAAGTAAATTGTGATGGTCCATGCCATATTCAGAGGGTCCAGGAAAACCTGTGCAGTAGGAAGTAAGCAAAAAGAAATGCCAATGCTCTGTGTACTATGGTTTGCTATGTCATTCACATGGAACTCTGGTCTTTTACTTCGCCAGGTAATCTAGTTTCTGCATCAGTAAGTAGAAGGTAAGGGAGTTGCCAAAGACAGGTAGGCTGGAGAGAAAAGTGGCAGAAAAGTCCTGCAGACTCTGCAGCGCAGGTCCATCTCGGGAGGGGTAAGCACCCTCTCTGCCAGCACTGCTGGAGGCATTGTGGTTCTCCATTCTGTGCAGGGGTGTAGCTGGATCCCTAGTGATGGGCTTCTGACATCCAGAGGCTTTCAGATCATTTTTGATCTTAAGGAGGATGGGATATGCATAATAAGGAATTGAGTCCCTGAGTTTGTGTTTAAAATTTCAGGGCTTCCACAGATAAATCCTCAGATCTCTAGTAAAACACCTTTGACAGTCCAGATTGAGCATTCTCTAGAAGTTCTGCAGAGCTGTATTTTTGTGGTTTTGCCATTTGCGGACTATAAACTAGCACGGCCTTTCCCATCCTCAAAAAAATCAGAGGAAAAATTCCTTTCATTAAGTATCAAAAAGAGGTAATTATATTTAAATTTTTGCCTTTGAATATTGTGTCATAAAAATACTGTTTCTGTCCCCTCAGCTTTCATTATGAAAGTGTTCCTCATCTTGTCAGCTCAGCTGTCGGTCACTGTGGCGATTATCAGCATGTTTGTTTTCTGGTAAGTCTTTATTACTGATGTAGAACTAAATATTATTTTTCACATTAATTCTTGTTGAATCAGCTTGATTTAATTTTGATCATGTAAGACAAATTGTCACTTTTTTCTTAACCATTCATAGGAGGTAATATTTCCACAGCTGTGTTTTTTTGAGGCAACTCCTAGACCAAGGTGGTGGTAGATGTCTAGAATTTCACTTTAACTTCCTAAGCCAAGAACTTTTTTCTTACTCTTATTTTGGGCACTATTCCTTTTTTTCTTTTTCTCTGAGCTATTTCCACAGATAAAACTGGATAAAGGAAAAAAAAGATGAGATTATGGAGACCTTGGAGGCCGAACCACTTTCAAATTCAGAAATTATTTGAGGGACTAAAATCCATAACTGCTGAAATACATTGATATGGATTGAATTTTGTCCCCCAAGTTTTATGTATCAGTAGCTTGATCCCCACTGTAACTGTTGAGGGTGAGAAATCCTACTATGGTAATTGAAAGGTGGGGCCTTGAATAGGTGATTAGATTGTAAGGACCCTCCATAGTGGATGGTTTAATAATGGTGGTCAGGGGCTTGGTTCTGAGGGCTTTAAAAGGAGAGCACATGGGGCCGGCCCGGTGGCGCACTGGATAGTGCGCCGCTTGGGAAGCGCGGCGGCGCTCCCGCCCGAGGGTTCGGATCCCACATACAGACCGGTTCCCGCTCACTGGCTGAGCGAGGCGCGGGAGCAACACCGAGGTTTGCGATCCTGTTGCCGGTCCCCAGTCCGGTACGGGGGCAACACTGAGGGTTGCGATCCATTGCCGGACACGGAAAAAAGACAAAAGACAAAAAAAAAAAAAGGAGAGCACATGAAAGTCTTTCTCTCTCTGCTCTGCCATTATCTGTCATGTGAGACCCCTGCATGCTGTAAAGCCACCACCAAAGAAGTCCCTCACCAGATGTGTTCCCTGGATTTTGGACTTCCCAGCCTCAGAATTTGTAAGCAATAAATTTTGTTTTCTTACAAATTACCCAGTTTCATGTATTTTGTTATAAGCAACAAAAATGGACTAATATAGAAAATGGGTACCAGAGAAGTGGGGTGTTGCTTATAACAAATACTTGAAAATGTGGAAATGGCTTTGGAACTAGGTGTTGAGGAGAGGCTGGAGGAATTTGGAGGAACAGACTAGAAAAATCCTAGAAGCTGGTGAAAGTTTAGAAGACGAGAAAACCAGGGAAAGTTTTAGAAATTGGTTAAATGGCGGTGATCAGAATGCTTATGGAAATATCAACTATAAAGACCATTCTAAGGAGGTCTCAGATAGAAGTAAGAAGGAATTTTTTGGAAACTGGGGCAAAGATCACCCTTGCTATGAACTGGCAAGCAACTTGGCTGAATTCTGTCCATGCCCCCAAATTTTATGGAATGTGGAACTTCAAAGTGCTAACCCAGGGTATTTGGTAGAAGAAATTTCTAAGCAGCAAAGCATTAAGAAAGCTGCATGGCTATTTGCAACAGCCTGTGCTGTGCTATGGTGGCAAAGACATGACATTAAGCCAGAATTTAAAAGGAAAGGGGAGTGCAAAGACTTGGAAAACTTGCAGCCTGGCCATGTGATAGAGAAGCGGAGAGCATTTTCATTTTCAGTAGAAAAATGCAGTGGTACTAAGAAGATTAGTACAAAATAAAGGGATTGACAAGAGAAAGGGGAAAAGGCCCTGAGGGCATTGCAGAAGCCTCTGGGGCCACCCCTTCCACTATAGGCCCAGAGGCCTAGGGAGACAGAATGGTCTCCAGGAACAGGCCCAAGGTGCCCTACACAAGCTGGCTTCCCTGGGTCACCTCAGGATTCTGCTCCCTACAACAGCACCTCAGCTGCTTCAGCTGCTCCAATCATGGCTAAATTGGCCCCAGGTGTGGCTGGACCCACAGCTTTGAAAGATGTAAGCCTGAAGCCATGGCGGCATCCACAAGATGTGATGGTTGCAGGCTAGAAGAATGCTAGAGCTGTGGAGGCTTGGGAGCCTCCACCCCGATTTCAAAGGCTGTATGGAAAAGCCTGGGGGCCCAGGAAGTTCTGTTGCAGGGGCAGAATATGTACCCTCTGCTTGTCCCACCATTGTATTTTGGAAGTAGATAACTTGTATTGTTTTCACAGATGGGACTTTGAGACTTTGGACTCTTGATTTGAAACAAGTTAAGACTTTGGGGATGGAATGAATGTATTCACCTGTGAGGAGGACATGAACTTTGAGGGCCAGGGGCAGAATGATATGGATTGTGTCCCCCAAGTTTTATGTATTGGTAGCTTGATCCCCACTGTGCCTGTTAAAAGGGTGGGAAATCCTATCATGGTAATTGAAAGGTGGGGCCTTGAAGAGATGATTAGATTCTGAGGATGATACTTAGTGAATGGATTAAAAGTAGTGGCCAGGGGTGTGGTTCTGAGGGCTTTAGAAGGGGAGTGCATGAGAGGTTAGTCTGTCTCTGCTGTGCCGTTTTCTTCCATGTGAAACCCCTGGGTCACTTTTGCCACCACCAAGACCCTCACTAGCTGTGTGACTTTGAACTTCCCAGTCTCTGAAACTGTAAGCAATAAATTTTGTTTTCTTACAAATACCCAGTAACAGAGAAATGGACTAACACACACATCCTATGAGAATCTATATTTGTGAAACAAATATATGAGAAGTTCATTTCTTTTGCTTTGCACACATATCCACCTCAGTATTTTTTTTTTTTTTTGTCTTTTTTCGTGTCCGGCAATGGATCGCAACACTCAGTGTCGTGCCCGTACCGGACCGGGACCGGCAACGGGATTGCAACCCTCGGTGTTGCTCCCACACCTCGCTCAGCCAGTGAGCGGGAACCGGTCTGCATGTGGGATCCAAACCCTCAGCGGGAGCGCCCCCGCGCTCCCAAGCGGTGCACTGTAGCAGTGCACCACCGGGCCGGCCCGCACCTCAGTATTTTTTAAAGTAAAAAACTTCACTAGGACATTTGCATTTATACAAACCTGACTTAAAACTTATTATAAATATATCTTTTTATGAATATACCTATTTTAAGAAGGTATCACCGTTTCATTCCTCATCCATCATTATTAATCCCTTTAGGGTTTCTCCTTTCTTCTCATGATATTGTTTTACTTCTACATAAATATTACACCAGTTAGCAAAATATACTATTTATTGTGTAAAACTATATTAATTTTTTTTTTTAACCAGGAAGGCTTTAAAAGCTTGGGTGATTGCCAACCCCTGGTTCACCTATGCACTCTTGTAAGTATTATTGGATTTAATAAAATGTGATTTTTCTACTATTGACTAAAGTTCTTCTACTATTAAAAATGAGGTAAAGATACAATATTCTTGAAATGACAAAATTATAGAGATGGAAAACAAACAAATTAGTGGTTGCCAGGAGTTAGGGTTGAGTGTGTGGGAGTGGGTGTTCCTATAAAGGGGTAGCAAGAGGGAGGTCTTTGTTGATGGTTTATTAATGGGATGGTTCTGAATCTTGATTGCAGTGGTGGCTTCATGCGTCTACATGTAGATTGCTGTCATCATTCTATGACAAAGGGCTATATATATACACATGGTACCAATGTCAAATTACTGGTTTTGATATTGTAATATAAATGTATAAGATGTAACTATTGAGGGAAATTGAGTGAAGGTCTCATGGGACCTCTCCATCCCTTTCCAACTTCCTGTGAATCTATATTTATTTAAGAATAAAAATTTTAAAAAGCCCCCCAAGCTATCTGTGGGTGGCCCTGAGAAAAGTTAATTTTAAAAGTTAAAAAAGTCGGGGCCGGCCCGGTGGCGCACTGGATAAATGCGCTGCTTGGGAAGCGCGGTGGCGCTCCCGCCCGAGGGTTCAGATCCCACATACAGACCGGTTCCCGCTCACTGGCTGAGCGAGGCGCGGGAGCAACACGGAGGGTTGCAATCCCGTTGCCGGTCCCTGGTCCGGTACGGGGGCAACACTGAGGGTTGCGATCTGTTGCCGGACATGGAAAAACCCCCCCGACAAAAATAAAATAAAATAAAAGTTAAAAAAGTTAAAGGTAATAATTATCCGGTACGGGGGCAACACTGAGGGTTGCGATCTGTTGCCGGACATGGAAAAACCCCCCCGACAAAAATAAAATAAAATAAAAGTTAAAAAAGTTAAAGGTAATAATTATCCGGTACGGGGGCAACACTGAGGGTTGCGATCTGTTGCCGGACATGGAAAAAGACAAAAGACAAAAATAAAATAAAATAAAAGTTAAAAAAGTTAAAGGTAATAATTAACATTTTTGTTTACTTACTAGTGCTTATCAGACAATATATGATGATACAGATATGTACCTATATCTATCTATCTATTTATATATATCATATAGTATAATCACTGGAAGCAAATAACACATGATTTTAAATTATCCTCCAGACCAGCATTTTTTGTCGTATTTATTATACTTGCTTGCTGTGGGAAACTCCGACGTCAGGTGCCTGCAAATTACATTCTCCTCGTATTCTTTGTAAGTAAACCTTGTTATTAGCACCTATTTTAGCTCATCACTGAAACATATTTTGTCACATTATTAAATTCATTTCTTTTATTGTGGAAACTCTCCCTCTGGAATAATACAAATAGAAATTATTTGAAACATTCTCTTGGCAGAATTCTGGTTGTAATGAAGTAAGTAGTAAACTTATTTATGAGATAGTATCACCACTCTTTTAGCAACCTAGAGAATTGGGGGATCCTGGGCTACTCCTTTGTGCCGGCAACTTGCCGCTGATAAGGCTGCACAGGGCAACCCACTCGCGATTCTGGGCCACATTACAGGAACAGTTAACCTGACTGTCACTGCAGCTCTGTCAGGCACAACAAACACATTTTGTTATGGAGAGTGGATTCCACATCCAGTTCACAAACCCATGTGCAAGAAATGTCATTTTCTTTATTTTTGTAAAATGTATTTTACTTCTATTTCGGGTCCCACTGGGAGCAGAAACCATCTCTGAGCTCAGTCTTCCTCCTTTACCCCGGCTTGCATCTCAGTTTTAGGAGGGCCAGAGAGTTGGGGCTGAGGGCTTCTGGACCTTGGCCCTCCCCTTTTACTCATGATCTGGTTCTTGGTTCCCCAGCATCTCAATGTGGTGGTTTCCACCCACAGGCTTTGCCACGTCTGCCCATTCTCTGTCATTCAGTGCCACTCTGGGCCACAGAAAATTGTGTGGCTCCCTTTCTTGCAGCCAATTCCTTTCTGTGCTGCCCATGGGACCATGGGATCTTGTCAGCTCCCAGCAGGTACCTGGAGCTCCTAAATGTCCTAAACCTGAATTAAATATGAATTTCTATCATTTCACCCCATCCCAAGGCAGGACTCAGCAGCATCTAAGTGTCATGCCCATCCCTGACTCTCTTTCTCTCACTTAACACAGTCACCGCCTGGAGGCCATGGTCTCTCTGAAGTTCACAAAACACTAGGGGTGTTTTGCTCCTCTTGGGAAAAATATAGGACTGTGCCAGTGTGATTCAGGATAGTGTGAGCAAATTATTCTTTTGGGGAGGGTTTGCGTTTCCCTCCAAGCAGTGTTGACCATCCTTGCATATGAAGATTTACTTACCAATTGATTTATTCCTCTGGTTCCAAATCAGATTTGAGGTAGCTTATAAAAATATCCACAATATAAGAAGATAAGATAAATTGATGGGGAAATCTGATGGGTGGAAAGATAGTGTAGGAAAATACAGGTGGTGGTTAGATTAGTGCACAAAATGCATTAAGTTCTGTTCACTTGAGTGTCATGATCCTACATTTGGTCCTGCGCCTCCTGGTGGTCAAAGCTAGGAAGAAATCATGACCAACTGTGAGAGTCGCAGCAACAGAACCATGCAGTGTTTGCTGTGATTTACAGGAGTATCTATTCCTCCCGAGGCTAGAGAAGACTGGCTGCCTGCTGCCTACATTTGGGCATTTCCTCAGCTGCCAGAACACTGAGGAGCCTTTCCCAGCTGGCATGGATACCCTGCTCCTTGCCCTGGCCAGCAAGTAGGGTGTCCCATCCTGCACTGACAGAACACAGATTTGCAGGGAGGGGGTAGGGGCTACAAGGCAGACATAGAAGGATACTGGGAATCCTAAAGCAGAGGTGACTAGGGGAGTGATGGGGGGGACAGGGGAAGGAGTGCCACTTTTTAAGAAATGTTTGAATTTATTTTAAAAAATTAAACAGTTTTAATGTTTACTAAAAGATAAAAGTTACTGGCCTGCAAGGAGGGTCACATCTCTGAGGTTTTATTGTTCATCTCGAAGCAAGTAACAGCTTAAGAAAAGATACAGAGGGGCAAAGAATTAGTTATATCTTCCAAACCTAAGGTTTGCCTAAGTGTTAGGAAATATATGGAGACAATTATTTCAGAAAAGGAGTTGAGGGAAAAAAGGAAAACACACTCACTGAAGACAGTTTTTGTCCCACAGAATTTTGGCCCCGTGAGCCCGTATTCTGAGCTCTTAAAGTCATCAGGCAGGTTTGACTTCTCAGGCCTCTTCTTACTCACTCGACCTCCTCCTAAAACTGAAAGATGGTTTCCAGCTGGAAATCATCCCTCTTTCCTCCCCCACCCGCCAGTCTCTCCCAATTACACACCACAGACACACACACAGTCGCATAGTCACACACAGTCACACACCACAGACATAAACACCTTTCATGTGCTGTTGGAGCTGGAGAGAGAAGAGGTGATGGATCTAGTAGGAAAGGAAGAAAATTAATCTTGAAAGGAAGGTTGGAAGCAAGTGCATTATTAAAATGGCATGTGTACATGGAATAGATACTCATTTTCCTTCTAATGGAAATAGAGACAGCCTTCTTAGGTAAGTTTAGCAAAATAGGGAATCAGGTAATCACTACCAGGTTGGAGAAATCCAGAGGTGTGATCCAGGACTTTTTTCAGGACTTCAGTTCTTTTCCAGCCTTTGATCCTGCCTGTCTCTGGCCAGCTGGAGAAGTTCAAAGCCCCTCTCACATACAGGCCTACCACTTCATTAGGATGTACCGTCATTTTTATTCCCTGAGCCAAGAGGATTCTTTCCTGGTTCTTCCTGTGGACCAGTGGGTCAGCCATGTTTCTGCCTTTGCCTTTACCAGAGCATCCCAAGGGCTGAAGAATGTGTGCAGCCCTGCAGCATCTGCTGAACGTGGTCCCCATTGGCCCCGTGTGCTGTCCTGGAGCCTGACCATGGGCCTGGGCACATTCTCGGCGCCTTTCTTGGTCTCTGCTCTGTGTGACTGCCTCTGGCTCCCAGCCCCTGCCTCTCTCCTGCACTGCCCCACTCCCTGGCTCCATGAGGAGGCCAGGAATCCTCCAGTACTGGTGTAGCCCTCCTCCTGAGCCCGGCTTGCCACCTGCAGGTGCAGCTCCAGGCTCTGCTGGTAACCTCCCTGCAGCCCCATCTCCTGGCACTGAGTTTTCAATTCTCATCCCATGTCTGCGGGTTGAATAAGTATTGTATTCTCACTCAAGCACTATGGAAAGTATCAGCTCTTAAAGTGTTGGTGAGGCATTAGTAGAAACAGCATATCCTGTCCTGATAAGATGTGAAGATGCTGAGTGGATGGCCCCATTTGATTAATGACGGTGTGGTCTGCAAATGACCCTTTAACCTTGATTGCCACATTCATAATCAATGCATATTTAATTCACTGAATCTGTTATTCTTGTGCTCTAAGAAATGTTTATTAATAAAAGAACTTTCTCTTGTCAGGCCCAGGGAGAATGTTCTGGAAGTGTTTAGTTGTACTCTTTATTTCTCATAATCACCCTGAGGCTGTGTGCACCGTGGTCTTACATATTCCCACTTGCTCCCTAGACCCAGCCCAATACACACACCTCACGTTACCTCCCCCGGATTCTTTGCCTCAGCCTCATACCTTGGGAAGCAAGCTTCTGATCTTTATCGTGAATTTTGTTTTTAGACAATTCTTCAAGGTCTGCTGCTGGGAACTATTACAGTGTAAGTCTTTGATACACATCTGTGTGTGTGTGTGTGTGTGCGTGTGTGTGTGCGCTCCCGCATGTACTTTTCTTTGAACGTATGTGGACAATAACCACAGTCTCTGGTTTTAGTTTCTATAGAGCCGAGGAAGTCTTGTGGGCAACGGGAGCAACTGCTGTGGTGACATTAGCGCTCACTTTATTTGCTCTACAAACAAAAGTACGTATTATTGAAACAGGTTTCTGTCATAAGGGAGTGTGCTGGACATGTTCTTTGTCCCTTCTGACCCATGCCACGCTCCCCCTTGCCCTCTGCCGTATTGTGAGCCTACCTCCGCGGCCCTCTCGCCTTCAGGCTTTCCATGAGCTTTGGCCAAAGGGCACCTCGGCTGAGATGGGAGGCAGGAGAGAGGAGCTTATGCCCCTGGCTTCCTCCCGCCTCCCGACTAGTTCCTATTGGGCTAGCCCTGTCCCTTACCAGAATTCACTGCCTGTCTCAAGGCGGCCAACCCAACACAGCCTTCTGGGCTCCTGTAACTGCCCCTCTCTTTCCCGCTGTGGGCCTAGGGGTGGTAGCAGTGCTCTGGCTGCTGGCCTAGGTTACGCCACTCCCCTCGGTTGCCCTGCAGACGCTTGGATGGATGGTTCCTTTACAACAAGTCCTCTGTAAAGCATCCTATTTGAGCGTGCCATCTGTTCCCTGCTGGGACCCTTACTGATATAGGGAGTTTAAAAATTAAAAAGTTGTACACTTCACCAGGGCTCCAAAGTGCCAAGATTTCCCAGAGAACATGATATAATTTGGGACTATTCCTTTTTAACTGTGAGATGAATCAGAGTCTCTCTGACTGAAAGATGCTCCTTGAGATTTGATGAGGTATTTTCAGCAGCCCTTTCTCTCTGTACTTCGGTGAATGATGGGCTCGCTTTAGTCAGTTTAGTAACTTATACAGAAGGGAGTGTGTCGTCCAAGTTATTTAGCATACGGACACATGAAGAATTTTAGCCTTTTCCTGGTGGAAAAAGGAAGATGTGTTAGAGAGGCAGAAGGGTCTACTAGATATTTAGTCAAATTGTACCAAAAATTAGAGATTCAACTTTAATTCATCATCAAATCGGTATTTGCCATCTCAATGCTGGTCATTTGTAGAAAGCAGCTTTGTTCGTAAACAGATATGCCTCTCTCCTGTGAGTGAAGTGGGCCGCTGCTGAATGCGTAGATTGATGTAGTCATTTAGAATCTTCTAAAAATGCTAGAATACTTTTTAAAGAACCCGTTAGGATTTTAAGTCACAGGTTCAGGGGAGTGAATATTACACTGGAAAGTATTTAAAGATGCTTCTGGTTACTGCATTTGTATTGGTGATTTTGAAAGACAGCTGAACTAATGTTCTGATGTTTTCCCCCACATTAAGTTATGTGGCGGGGGTTGCAAAATTCATTCCCACCAAAACCCAAGGGCTGCAAGGAAATGTAGGCACACAGTGAGTCTAAGTTTTCTTCAGAACCCCGACCATCCACCTAGCATGGGGAAAATTAACTAAATGTCCATTTGGTTTAAACTTAATCCTGTCCCATGGTTGAAACAGTTCTTTTGGGCTGAGTAATAGTCTGGTGCAGATACAACATGCTCAGACTCTCAGCTTCCTCCTCCCCCTGCTTTTCTCTCTAAAGTGGGGTCTGGGAATTTGGGATGAGGGTGTGGCTTGTGTGACCTCTTGGCACTGGCCAAGGAGAGAGTTAAGGGCAGAGATGCTATGAGCCATTGTTGTTCCTGAATGGCTGTCACCCGATCCCCAAGTCACTGTATGCTCAGTGGGCCTCTGAAGCTGAAAGTCCATTACTGGCATGACTCAGAACCTGCTTCTCTTGGGCCCAGTAAGAGCTGACAGGGCTCCCCACCTGAATTAACCTCACCCCACCTGTCCTTCCTCAATATCACATCTTTCTGACAACAAGGAAGAAGCCTTAGGGTTTCACTATCATAAGCCATATTTATTGCACTCTAGACTTGTGTTGTCCAAGAGAAATACAACATGAGTCACAAATTCAAGTCATACACACAATTTTAAGTTTCCTAGTAACCACATTAAAAAAAAAGGTGAAATTAATTTTAATAACATTTTATTTAACTCAATATATACAAAGTGTTGCCATTTCAGTATTTAATCCATATAACAAAAATAATAGATATTTTCATTCTTTTTTTCTAAGCTAAAATTTGAAATACAGTGAGCATTTTATACTGATAGCACATCTCAATTTGGACTAGCCACATTCCAACTGCTCAATAGCCACATGTGGCGAGTGGCCACTGTATTGAAAGCACAGCTCTAGACAGTTTGTTGTGTGTCAGAATTACCTGCAGGGCTCATTAGAACATAGAATGCCAGGCCTCACCCCTGGACTTGTTGCACCAGTGGGCCAGTAACTTGAATTTCCCAGGTAGTGCTGCTAGTGCTGGTCTGAGAACCATATTTAGACATCTAGTGCTTTTGACTATTCTCCTGGGGTTAAGAAGGTGGGGCAAGAGTGGGAAATAAAAAAATTAGGAAAATGCTCTTGCAAGAAAATGTCTTGGATTCAAGCCTCCCTTTTGCCGCACAATCTAATTTTTTAGGCCAGAAGATGAATATCCGCTTTCTTTAAAAAAAAAAAAGAACCCTCATCTCCTCAGGCTGATTTGGGTCACTGATTTATGAAGGCAAAAACAAGAATCACATTATTACAAATTACAAATGAATCATTGACAGTATTTTTTGAAAACTTAGTATATATTTTTATTAAAATATATGCATACTGTATAAACATGAAAAAGATACCCACTTAACATCTTGGTATATTTCATTCTACCAAAGTTTTCTATCCACATACACTTAAAAATATAAATAATTATGATCATACTATATATACAATCATACTTATTCAATAAAATTCCATAGAAATACACAAATAGAATAGTATGATGAACCCCCATGTGCCCATTACCCGGTTTCAAAAATTGCACTCGTGGCTACTGTCATTTTATCCGTGTCCCTCCTGAAGCAAATCCCAGTCAATATGGTATACCACTTTTTGTGTAGCATTTTTCCATGTTTGGGGCTAATGGATTTCCATAGTTCTCTGAATTGGCCAGGGTAAATTATTAGCAGTGGGCTTGTTACTATCTATTGGGTATAAGATACACCTCTAAACATGCCTTACAGATGATAATTGAGTTGTTTGTGTGCTGTTTGTGTTTCCTCAGTGTGATTTTACCTTGCTAAATGGAATGCTGTTCGTTTTCCTCTTCATACTTATTATCTATGGAATTATCTTAATCTTCATACGATCATATGTAAGTGGGATCTCATTTGGAAGCCTCAGAGAACTGTTAAAAATACAAGTGAAGTGCTGGCTGTGTTGGTCTGGGTCCTCTGAGAAGCAGACATGGAGTTGGGGTTAAGCACGGTTAAGCACGCAAGGATTTTAATAGAAGAAATGCCTGGGAGAGAAAAAGGGGAGGGAGCCAACCAAGGCTGGGCGAGCTGCCAGACCATGATGGCATCTGATCCCAAGTGAAGGATGGGAAGGTGGGCTGGTGGGAGCATTCTAGACATGGTGCTGTCTAAGGGAGGTTCAGCGAGGCCATCCAGGAGTCACTGACCTGAAGTTGCCTGTCCATCAGAGTTGTCCTGTGTCTCCCAGGAAGGGAGTTATCCTGTGTCTCCCAGCCGATGATGGAGAAGTCGGGAGTGTGGCCTCAGAGCAAACTCCCATGGGTTGCACAGCACAGCAGGTGGGGCCCCTGGTCAATTACACGCCTCTCCCAATAGCTGAAAGTGTGTGAGGCCCTTCTCTGTGGCTGCCACACTGTTGTCATTGGGAGGTACCATGGATGGGGGATCTGGTGCCTGAATCTACCCTACACTACAGCTGTCCTTCTCTAAGAGGGTCTTATGGTGAACCTACCCCCAGGGGCAGGCTACACTCCTACTTCTGTATATGTGCTGCTTGTTTGAAATAATGGGAGGAGAGATAGGCCTGTTTGGTCTTTTCCAACAGAAGCCTAGAAGAGATTCCTTATTTTCCCATTCCAGCTTTTTTTTTCCTGCTTAAATATACTCATTGAATTCTTACTCTATACCGAACATAGGCGTATGTGTTTTTCACATACCCATCACATTTAATTTTGACAACGTGCCTGAAAACTACAGATCTATCTAGTTTATGAAAAAACAAACTCAGAGAAAATAAATGATTCATCCAAGTTCCCACAGGTCGTAAATGGTAGGGCTGGCATTAGGCCAGGTCTGTGTGACTCTAGTGCCCATGCCCTTTCCACCATATTGCCCTGTCCATGGACTGATTCTGAATGGGATAGATGAGAGACATGATTTGGCCCAGTGGTGTCTGTCTACGTGAGCCCTGTGTGGAGATCCTGTTGGAGGCCAGGTCCACTGAAGACTGGCCGGGGCCTGTGAGCCTTTGAGTAAAGCCCCAAGGCCACCGTGGTCCAAATGCTGAACCAATGAGTTTTTTTGGCAAGTGGACTTGTTATGTGATCTTCAGACATATACATCTTCTGCCTGAATTGGTTTACCTTTATAAATGACCACACAGGCTTATATCATCTATATTTTAGAGAGAAACTCAAAGGCCTCGCAAAGATGTGCCACAGCTCTCCACTTATTATTATTGATGGTAGCAGAGATATTGGTAGTAATAACACTAATATTAGGTGGGTTCCGTAGGTCTTTATGGTATTGCTTAGGTTCGGTTAAGAAACTGTGTTTCCTATTATTAGATCAACTCTAGTTCCCATTCTAAGTTTTCTTTCACAAATATATACAATCTGTAATCTTACACATATGTTTAAATAGAAGACTTTGATGGGGCCTTGTCCTACGTATGTCTACATGCTTGTTAGACTTTGGCAGTTTTGAATCCTTTGGCTCCAGTTATCAGGAATTTTCTTACTATCAGTTCAGTCTAGGAATATGGTGCCTCCCAGACTGTGTCATTGTCTCCTGATCTCCCTTCTCCAACAACCCCTCTTGGTTAGCAGTGCCCTGCTCATCCCTCTCAGGACCAACTTTCTTATCCTAAAAAGTTAATGCCATGTTTTTCTCAGGTGTAGTACACTGCTTCCTTATCCCATTCCCATTAAAGCCAAACCCTTTGGCATTTAGACTAGTCCCATATTCTGATCAGTGCTGTTTTGATTGCAAAAAACAGATTCCACTCAGACTAGCTTGAGTCAAAGACCCAGAGAATCTCATGGGATTCCTAGGTGGGAAAAAGAGCCAGGATTCACAGAAATGGAAACCCTACCTTCCTCTCTGGGGCTGAGTTGAATGGCCACATCTACTTGTGCACCAGTAACTCCCGCACTGGCTGGTGATATGACCACCTCTCCTTCTTGGACCCCTCTATCCTGAGAATTAATTTCCGACTGGCCTGATGTGTGTGTCTCAGCCCAGTCACACAGAAGTTCCCGACCAGTGGACAGATTCACTATTTTTGGAGTGGGTATGCGACGGTCACTATGTTCCCAGCTAGCTATTCCAACAGCCAAGGGCAGGGCAGATCTTCTAGAAGGGCCATGTGGAAGAGGCAAAAAGTGAAGCACGTCTAATATATTCTATTTGCCCTGTCACCTGTGAGATGTTTAGCATTTACCTGATGAGTATTATTTGGCATGTGTAAGGTTAGTTTTCATTTGCTTGTTTTTGGAATTGAGTGGATGCTGTTGACTATGTTCTCAAGAAAAGATTGATTCCCCACAGATTAGACTTGCTTAATATTGGGTCCTTATCTGACAGCACTGGCCTTAAGGGAGCCTTTTTGTCGTTGTTAATATGCCGTTGTTTCCTTTCTCTTTGCAGTGGTTGCATCTGTTGTATGCTGCACTAGGAACTGTGATTTTCTCATTTGTAAGTCCATTTCCCCCTCCCTTTGATAAAGAATGTGGCATGTACTTTGACAAGCATTTGTGTTAACCTGGAGTCAGGTGGAGTCAGTAATTCACTGGAAACCCTCTAGCAACTTGCTTCCTCTTAAAGGATCATATTTAAAATCACCACCCTCAGCAGATCTGGGTGATCTTCCCCATACATGAAAACATCACTTTTCTTGAAAGAGCCAATATTTCAGAAGAGAATTTGGGAGTGTGGCACCCTGCCTCAGCCCCACACCACAACTCTGGTAGTTAAGCATCCACACACATAAACCCCCACCCCCAAATTCTATTTCCTTCTCCAGCTTTTTGTTTGGTTCTTTTCTCTTACTACTGTGCTCTCAGTCTTTGTGTGTTTGCTGTCGTATCTCTTATGGCCTGTTGTAGGCATAGTTTGTTTCCATGACAAAGTATGTCGGCGTTTCTGTTCCCCGTTTCCAGGCAGAACAAAAACTCCCATAGACTCAAGTAGGTCTACCCAACACCAAACAAAAAGCTGGAGAAGGAAATAGAATTTGGGGGTGGGGGTTTATGTGTGTGGATGCTTAACTACCAGAGTTGTGCTGTGGGGGTGAGGCAGGGTGCCACACTCCCAAATGCTCCCTGGGGTCTGAATCCCAGCAAGGGCTTCCCTGTGGGTGGATTGTGTCTTGGGTGGTATCCTAAGCCCTGTTCCCCTTGGAGGGGACAGGGCACAGCTGGATCCCAGCTCATCTTACTTTCCCACTTTCTTGTCTGCCCTCAAACACATAACCTCTTCTGAGACATTATACTCCTAACCACCCGGCCCATGTCTGTGAAATGATTGTGTCATTGTCCCCTCTTATAAGAAGAAATAAGATAAAGCCAAGGATTTTTGGAGGGGAGGAAGAGAGAAAAGCACTTCTCCATAGGAGTTAGGACTCCAGGTGATAGATGAAGGCTAAGAGCAAAACTGGATGCTCAGCCACAGGGGGGGCCTTTAGGGTGACCTACTGTCCCAGTTTGCCCGGGACACCCAAAAGTCCTGGTCAAATTGAAAAGGCTGGTCACCCTAGCTTTTCATCCTTCCAAAGGTGCAGAAATGAGACATAGGGAGAAGGGACTCTGGGGTTCAGTGAGGCACATGCTTTGGCATCCTCCAGGATCAGGTTGGACTCCCTTCTCTGCCACCCACTAGAGCATGTTCTTTCCTTCTCCAAGGCTCAATTAAATCCCGCCTACCTCAACTGAGTTGTTCCCACATCCACATTACATGAGACAACATCTGTAATGAGCCTGGTGGGAGGCTTCCCAGGATGTATCCAATAACTTAAGTCATGTTCCTGCCCTGCACCCCCTTTCTTAAAAGCCCAAGTGGGAACCAGGAGCCAGGAAGAGTGAATATCTGAGTTCCTTGGATATGTTTCACTGAAGTGGATATTGTTCTAAAACGGATTATTTTAAAGAATCTTTAAAACACCGAGAATGCCCTCTAAATGCCAGTGTTGATCTGTCTGACCAGGCTCTGCCTCACAGCACTACACTCAGTGCAGAGTCTGGATGTAAGTGCCTGAGCTGGTTGCTTTCTTTTTCTCCATAATACACTCCTGTTGCCCACAGCTGCTCACTTTGCAACAAACACAATGGTGAGAGAGGGCTCTCTGACTTTTTTATCTTGACGTTTTAGGAGCTCTTAATTTTGCCTACTGCAGCAGAGCTAAAGCGTTTATTCTGGGAATTATTTTAACCATTTACGAATCCCCTCTCCTCCTCATTCTATTTTAGATGTACTGACATCCTTACAAAGCCATCCCCAATGACAAGGTGTGTTATCACCCAAAGTGCGAAGAAATGAGAATTATTATTCTGTGTGAATCTAAATGTTTGGGAACCAACTTTATTTTCATTTTTGTTCAGTAAGAACATGGGGGGGGAATCATGTATACAGGGCATTTTGTAGTTTATCCCTGTGTCCACTTTGCCTACCTGGTCCACATCATTGACTAAAGGTACAAAGGGTTTTGGATTTGGAAAGCAAAGGAAGGCTCACAGATTTGGTCCCACAGGCTTCAGAAGGATGAGGCACTTGCTTTTACAGAGTACAAACCTGGAAACATCGTGAATAATTGAATAATATATTCAGAAAAAACACATTCAGCCACAAAGTGACTTCCTGTAATATTTTTCCTGATGCTCAAATCATTTTCACAAGTTGTTTAGCACACTTGTTTGATAGAAATGTACAACTTAAGTCTCTAATTCTTCTTCCTTTTCTTCAAGTACTTGGTGATGGATGTGCAGCTCATGGTGGGCGGGCGCCACCATTATTCTAACCTAAGCCCCGAAGAATATGTTTTTGCTGCCCTGAACATCTACCTGGACATCATCAACCTTTTCCTTTTTATTTTGCAACTAATCGGATTGGCACGCTAGCCGTACAGCCAAGGCTGGCTCATGATGAGAAGTGGGAAGGAGGGATGCTTGTGAAGTGTCACCAGGCTCAAGACAAGCAGAGGTTACCACTTCATAAACCCTTAAAAAAAAAATTTAAGAATACTTATTTTTTTTTTTTGTCAAGTGATACCAAGTGTTCAATAGATGGTAGCTGTAGTTGTTATATTTTTAGTTCCACTGTCACATAGCAAAACTTTCTGGGGGACATTTCTGACTTTTATAAACTCAAAAGATGAGTATTGTAATTACATACTTATGAACATTTGTAAGATACCTATTACTTTGTTGAAGATTTTCAGGCACTCTTTATAGCTGTAAATAAAGTCTCCCCACGTGAATAAAACTGATGACAGAAACCTACATTTACTTTTCTCTTCTCTTGATTTGGACATTCTGGGGATTTTTTTTTTTTAAAGTAAGATAAATCGAATAATTCTTCCTTTCTTGTGGATTCCAGAGCCAGACTGGAGAGAATAGTAGCTACCTTGTAGAGTCTAGAGGATTAATCAGGTTAATGTACACGAAAGGCTCAGGACAAAGCATTAGCTGCTATTGTCACCATCCCCCTATACTTCTGGGCTTAATTCAGAGATGACCTCCTGTGATTGGGACAAATGGCCTCCTTCTAAGCCTCATAGTTTTAATTTTTAATTGTGATAAAATACACATAAAATTTACCGTCTCAGCCATTTTAAGCGTACAGTTCAGGAGTGTTGAGTATATTCACATCATTGTGCAATCTCCAGAACTTTTTCATGTTGCAAAACTGAAGCTCTATACCCATTTACAACAAGAAGTCCCCTAACATTTTGAATCGAATTAATTACTTATACATATATAACCAGCTTCATTATGTTTCTGAAGGTCATAAGCTGTGTAGATCATTATATCCCTCCTGGAGTCTCATACGTTGTTGCTAGGAGATGTTAGATAAGAAAATATTTTGCTCAAATGTAAGAGCTCACTTTCAGATCCATCCAAATGAACCTACGTCTTTATCCTTTCTTCATCTATTTCTAATTCCACGTCTTGGGCCAGCCAGTCTTTCTTTGGTGCTTGCCCCAGCAGGAAGAATATGTCATGGCTGCAGTATGAACAAAAGCATTCAGCGGGCCTTCTCCTGGTATGCTTAAAGTGGTCCAGACAGGGAGCTAGAGGGAAAGATTTATGTAGAGGGGCGGTTGTATGAAATGATGGAGGACCTCAAATATCAGGCTCAGGATTTTAGTCTTTATCTTGCAAGCATAAGGTTTTGTTTACAATATCATGGTGAAGGCGCCTCTTTAGGAGAATAAGTCTGGTCATGGTGGGTGAGTTAGGGTGAAGTGAGATATTGGAGAGAGGAAGGGCCACATAAGGGCTAATGCAATAAACCTAGGCTTTAAGGCACTATAGGATAGAACTAGGGTGATAAATAGTGCAGAATGAACACATATGATTAAGATAATAAAGAAAGAGGTTGATGGGAGTTGATGTCTAACTGGATGGATCCACACAGCAGGGGAAAATAAGGGATGTCCCAAGTTTTACTGTGACTAATTGTCACAAAAAACAAGGCCATCTTAAGAAAGGAGGAAAAGGCTTGCGGAGTTGTGAGGAAAGGTGATACATGTAGATTTAGATATTTTCAATATGTGGAAACAGGAAATGTCAACTTTGCAGAGTTTTGGGAGCTCAGGGATAGAGATACATATTGGAGGCCATCATAGTTTGGTGAGAACTGAGGTTCTGAGAACAGATAAAATTGCCAGGAATGAGAGAAAAGGAAGGAGAGCCCAAAAACAGAACTCTGGGAATGCCTGTAATTAGGAAATGGAAAGAAAAAGGGTGTTGGTCACCGAAATATGAGAATGGCGAGAACATAACATTCTGGAGGCCAGCAGAGACTTTCAGGAGGGTATAGGTGAACTGTAGCAATTACTTCATTTCGGGCTATAGTGTCCAAGTTCCTTGAGAATACACAAGGTTGTTTCATTTAACCTATACCAAAAGGTCAAGGCACAACAAAACTCAGAACAAGGCCAGTGGATATGACAACGACCAGATCACTGACTCCGAGCGGCAGGGAGGATTAAGTCCACATTTCTTCAGGGCAGGGATGGTTGTTGTGGAACAAGAAACCAGAGCCTGAGAGGGGTCTGCCAGGTTCACCTCTAGAAAGGAGACAAACAGCAGGGGCAGGCAAGGGTTATGCTTTTGCTCTTTGTTTTTTCACTTTCCAGGATAGGGGGAAATGTGGGCATGTCTTGAAGGCAGAAGGAAATAAAGGTGCTAAAAACTGGGGAAAATCAGAGTAGGGATAGGAGGACAGGATGGACTTGGACAGGCCAAGGGCTCATTTCTTCCAAAACTGGAGGGCAAGACCTCTTTTGAGATGGAGGCAAGAAAACACTGAACAGAGGAAATAGGCAGGAAGGGGTTCTGCAGAGCCCATGCTGGAGGGATTGGGGCTTAGAGGACACTGGAGGAGGTTTAATCAATCTGCTCTGCACTTGCAGGAGGGAGTCAGCCAGACAGAATTGTGATAACTTTATAAAAGTATGGGAGGAAATACGGTGGTGCCTTATCTGAATTGACAGGTCTCAAGTAGGATGTTTGAATGTAAGTACAAGCAATGTACACTTAACTTTCTGATTACTTATTGTTTCAGATTTCGCCTATCTCCACTGCTTTCTGGTTATGATAATTCTCAGAAGGGGACTCTACTTTAGCAGAGTTTACTGTTTCATAACCTTATTACTACCAGCAGTGTCCTGGAAGATGTGCTCTGAAATGGAGGCAAATAAAAGAAAAAGGGTCTTTAAAGCCACTCAGCAAAAAATCTGGGAGAATCCTCCAAAGCTCCTGAGTCTGGGTATCTTAACAAACATTACTGGGTATACACTGGCCAAAGGCTTTGGTACTGAAGTCACAGTGAACTAATTCCACACAAGAAAGCAAATTCAACTGGCAAGCTTGAGATTTTTCATATTCTCCTTGGCATCCAGAAAAATTGATGAATATAATAGTGACATACAATAGGCCAATTGCTTTAAGTTTCTGCTGTCCCAGCACCACATTAGGCATTTCTGTTGTCTCAGTTGTTTCCAACTACATGCAACATATTTTGTGAGCCTCTTGTATGTGCCATTACATAGCAGTGGTTACTTGATTAAAAGATGTTCTAATGCTTCTATACCTAGGGCAATGTTTTGACTTCTGTATTAAGTAAGGGCTCTGAGCAAGACACACCTTTTAGGGTCAGTCTATCAAATGAGAGACTGATTTGTTCTTAATATTAGAAATCTGTCTTTTTTTTTTTCCTTTTTTTTGGTCTTTTTTCGTGACCAGCAACGGATCGCAACCCTCAGTGTCGCGCCCGCACCAGACCGGGACCGGCAATGGGATCGCAACCCTCGGTGCTGCGCCCACACCTCGCTCAGCCAGTGAGTGGCCGGTCTGTATGTGGGATCCGAACCCTCGGCGGGAGCGCCGCCCCGCTCCCAAGCGGCGCACTGTAGCAGTGCGCCACCGGGCCGGCCCCTAGAAATCTGTCTTTTAAGAAGAGTCCATAATTTGACAATCTGTCAGGTATGGTCCAAAATCCAATGACGTGTAGCACATCTGTAAACCAACTCAAGATGTCTATAAAAGGGTATTGGCCAAGAAAAAGAGAGACCCACAGAAGGCTTCAGCTTATAGTTTCTATAATGCTCACAAATGTAGGGCCTATGTACAATTTATTTTTAACTTTTGTTCTTTATATTATCCCAAATGAACATTGCCTCATCTAGCTCTAGGCACAGTCTATGAGCCCATGGACCTTGGTGAAACTACTCGTGTTAAAGTCTGGCGCACAGTTAGCCATGTTCTTTTTAAGATCAGTATGTCACTTGCACTCATAGGCTCAAAGAATGTCAGTGGCCAAAATGTTGTGGCATATATTTGACATTACTATCAAGGATGAATGTTAGTAGTTTCAATAACTTTGCTTAAAGTTTTTGAAACAAATGAAATCAACTGTTAAGGTATCTTCAAGGACTCTCAAGTTCTAGCAATACTGACAACTCATAATGCACTAAGATAGCATTTGATTTATCTGATTGTTGCTCTAAAGCACAGGTCAGTAAGCTATATAGCCTGTATATCAAATTTCACCTGCTGTGTTTTTTATATTGAAATTATAGATTCATAGGAAGTTGTTAAGAGTACAGAGACACCCTGTGTATCCTTTACCCAGTTTCCTTCAACGATTGCCTTTACATAATGCACAATATCAACACACACACACACCCCATCTCCCTACCCCCCACCATCCCTAACCCCAGGCTACTGCTAGTTTCCATCTCTATTATTTTGTCATTTCAAAAACATTACATAAATGGAATAATGTGAAATTTTTGAGATTGCCTTTTTTCACTCAGCATAATGCCCCTGAGATCCAAGTAGTGTGTATCAATTGTTTGTTCCTTTTTATTGTGTAGTGTTCCACTGCATGAACATGACAGAGTTAATCACTCATCTACTGCAGGACATTTTGGTGGATTCCAGCTTTTGGCTATTACAAATAAAGCTGCTATAAACAATCATGTACAGGTTTTTGTGTAAACATAAGTTTTCCTTTCTCTGTGATAAGTGCTGTGGAGTGGAAGTATTGGGTTATATGGTAAGTATATAATTAGTTTTTAAAGAAACTATCAAATTACTTTCCAGGATGGCTGTACCGTTCTATATAACCATCAGCCATGTATGAGTGATGCAGTTGCTCTGCATCCTTGCCAGTGCTTGGTGTTATTTACTTTAGCCATTCTGATAGGTGTATAGAGTGTCTTACTGTGGTTTTAATTTGCATTTCACAGATGGAGGGCGATACTGAACATCTTTTCATGTGTTTGTTAGTCATTTATCTTCTTCGGCAAAATGTCTCCATGTCTTTTATCCATTTTATATTGGGTTGTTTGTCGTTTTACTGTTTAGTGTTGAGAGTTCTATATATTCTAGATATGAGTTGTCAGATATATGGCTTGCAAGTATTTTCTACCGGACTGTAGCTTGTCTTTTCATCTTTTCATCAGGTTTTTTGCAGAGCAAAAGTTTTATTTTTGGTGAAGTCCAATTTATCAATTTTTTCTTTCAGGGATCATACTTCTGGTGTCAAGTCTATAAATTCTCTGCTTAGCCTAGATCTTTTATGTTTTTTTCCTAAAAGTTCTATATTTCAAATTTATTTATTTATTTATTTTAAAAAAGATGACCGGTAAGGGGATCTTAATCCTTCACTTGGTGTTGTCAGCACCACGCTCACCCAGTGAGCTAACCGGCCATCCCTATATGGGATCCGAACCCGTGGACTTGGTGTTATCAGCACCGCACTCTACCAAGTGAGCCACGGGCCGGCCCTATATTTCAAATTTAAACCTAAGAATCATTTTAAGTTTTATATAAGGTATGAGGTTTAAGTAGTGGGTCATATTTTTGCCTGCTTTATACCTATCATTCCAGCATCATTTGTTAAAAAGACTATCTTTTCTCCTTTCGCACTTTTGTCAAAATCAGTCAACACTATCTGTGTAAGGCTATTTCTGGTTCTCTATCCACTTTATTAATCTACGAGTCTATCCCTCCAACAGTATCAGTCTTGATTACCCTAGTCTTGAAATTGGGTAGAATGACTCCTCCTGCTTTGTTTTCCTTTTTCTAAATGGTTTTAGCTATTCTAGTTTCTTCACCTTTCCATATATATTTTAGAATTATCTATAGCTACATAAAAAAAAATGTTGTTGGGATTTGGCAAAAATTGCTGCCAAGCAATTGGACTAAACCAGGCACTCTGTGAACAAGGACCCCCACTAAGCTAGTGGCTTTGCTTCAGGCAGTGGAGTTGGGCACAAAATTTCCCCTCCCCTCCGGTAGCTATAACTTTTCAGGTAAAATTGAGATACTGCTAGGGCCAGGGTAGCTACACTCTCAAATATATCATTTCTACTTTACTAGCAAGGCCTGTAGGTCCCTTCCCATCATGTTAATCCTCCAGTTTGAGTTGACCCACCCCAAATCAAGATGTCAGACCAGCAAGTCATAAAGCTTCCATGGGTCAAGCATTCAGTTTCAAGAGCTCAGTAGTAGGGTAATAGCTGCCTTTTTTCAAAACAGGTGTACTTGGTGGCTGCGTCAGATAGATGACAATGTGTGCTGGGAAAAGTGCTCTGACTTCCAGTAAGTCTTTTAAAATTTTTTATTGTAACATAGTTGATTGTACATGTCTGTCGGGTACAGAGTTGAATATCAGTCTTCCTGTGTGCAATGTGATGGTCAAATCAGGATAATTAGTATATTCAACATTACATAATGTACTCATTTTTCGTGACCCTTTACCAATTCCCCCCTTAACACCCCCCCACGCCTCTGGTAACCTCAGTTCTATTCTCTCCTTTGAAAATTCAGCGTATTGTTGTATCTTTCTCTTTTTAAAAATTTTTTTAGCTCTAACTTATCAGTAAGGACACGTGGTATTTCTCTCTCTGTGCTGGGCTTATTTCACTTAACATAATTTTCTCCAGTTTAGTCATGTTGCTGCAAATGGCAATATTTCATTCTTATGGCAGAGTAGTATTCCATTACTTAAATATATCACATTTTCTTTATCCAGTCGTCTGATGATGGATGTTTAGGTTGGTTCCAAGTCTTGGCTATTGTAAATAGAGCTATGATAAACATGGGAGTGCAGGTATCCCTTCAACATGATGATTTCCATTCCTTTGGGTATATTCCCAGCAGTGGTACTGCTGGATCGTATGGTAGTTCTACCTGTAGTTGTTTAAGAAACCTCCGTACTCTTTTCCATAATGGTTGTACTAATTTACAGTCCCACCAACAGTGTAGGAGTGTTCCCCTTTCTCTGTATCCTTGCTGGCATTTGTTATTCTCTGTCTTTTTTATCATAGCCAGTCTAACTGGGATGAGATGATATCTCAAAGCGGTTTTGATTTGCATTTCCCTGATGCTGAGCATTTTTTCATGTGTCTGTTGGCCTTTGAATGTCTTCCACTGAGAAATGCCTATTCAGCTCCTTTGCCCATTTCTTAATTGGGTTATTTGTATTTTTTTACTGTTAGGTTGCTTGAGTTCCTTGTACATCCTGGATATTAATCTTTTGTCAGATGCATAGTTTGCAAATATTTTCTTCCGCTCTGTAGGCTGTCTTTTTGCTCTGGTAATTTTTTCTTTTGCTGTGCAGAAGCTTTTACTTTGACTTAATCCCATATGTTTATTTTTCCTTTTGTTGCCCATGCTTTTGGGGTCACATTCATAAAGTCTTTCCCAGTCCTACTTCCTGAAGTTATTTCCCTTATGTTTTTTTTCAGTAGTTTTATAGTTTGAGGTCTTTAATATTAACGTCTTTAATCCATTTTGAGTTGATTCTGATATGTGGCAAGAGAGGTATGGATCTGGTTTCATTCTTCTATATATGGATGTCCAGTTTTCCCAGCACCATTTATTGAAGAGGCACTCTTTTCCCCAATGTATGTTCTTGGGTACCTTTGCTGAAGATCAGTTGGCTGTAAGTTTGTGGGTTGATTTCTGGGTTATCAATTCTGTTCCATTGGTCCAAGTGTCTGTTTTTATGCCAACACCATGATGTTTTGGTTATTATAGCTTTCTGGTATAATTTGAAGTCAGCTTTATTTTTTTTGCTCAGGATTGCTTTGGCTATTTGGGATCTTTCGTTGTTCCATATGAATGTTAGGATTTTTTTTCCTATTTCTGTGAAGAATAACATTGGTATTTTGATGTGGATTGCACTGAATCTGCAGATCACTTTGGGTATTATGGACATTTTCACGTTAGTTCTTCCAATCCAAGAGCATGGAATGTCTTTCCATCTTTTTGTGTCCTCTAATTTTTTTCAGTAGTGATTTGTTGTTCTCATTGTAGAGATCTTTCACCTCCTTGGTTAAATTGATTCCAAGGTATTTTATTCTTTTGGTGACTGCTGTAAATGGGCTAGCCTTCTTGATTTCTTTTTCTGCTAGTTTGTTGTTGGAGTATAAAAACACTACAGATTTTTGGGTGTTGATCTTGTATCCTGCAACTTTACTGAAATTGTTCAAAAGCAGTGATTTTCCTTTCTTCTCCTGGGACTCTATTAGTTTCTGCTGGACCACCTGGGAGGGGAGAGGGAGAGTTCGGGGGAATGATTTACACACCCCTCTATCACCTGTCTACCTATGGCAGCACTTGAAAGGGAGAATCCCATGAACAATTATGAAACAGGTAAGTGTAGGCACTTAACACATCAATTTCACTACACATTCAGGTTTGGAAGTCACAGCATTACACTGAACCACTGAGAGCCCCACCCACAGGGCTGTCTAGCAGCTCTTCCCTGCCATGGAGCATGTCCAAATGCCTTTTCCACTATAGGAACACACACTGAGGAGTTAAGAATATGCACTAGTCAGGAACTACACATGGCAGGAGCAACAGATGGCAAATTGGTGCCAGATCACACTGTCCCCCAACCAGGAGGGTGGTAGATGAGGTTAGCTGTGGGAAGAAACTCAACTGTCAGCCTTTTTTCTCCTTTACCCCCTTGCTCCAGGGTCAGTGCCTGAACAAAGAGAACTACTTCTGTGGCAGTGATGATGCCCCCAGCATCAGAGAGAACTGGGGTCCAGGGGCTTCTTTCTTCTCCCCTGCACACTGCTACATTTTACCCTGAAATCTCTGGCACCTTCTCACTCCTGCACCATTTCTTGTCCTCACTGCTAGATAAGTTGGCTGTTGCAGGAGCTCGGTCTGTGAGTGCGGTTTTCTCTGAACTTTTAGGTAAGGTTGTGCATTCACTTTTGCATTTGAACAGTGCTGTGACTGTTTGTGGCTCAGCCAAATCACTTCCTCATGTTTTCAGTCCACCCAAAGCTCTCAATCTAAAAGCAAGGTTCTTATTGCTGATACCATGTATTTTATGTTTGGAGAGTTCTTGACACAGCAGCCACAGCCAAATTGCCTTTCAGCTAAGGCCGGAGGAATTGCTGACCCTGTCATGAAAACATCCCTTCCTCTTCCTGTCTGGAGTGACAATCAAGGCATCATTTGGAGAGCTTGTTTCAATCCTACCTCTTATTGCTAAGTCTTTAAACATTAGCTCAGCAGTAATGGGTAGGACAGTGGAAACCCTTAGTTTCCTCCAATCTTCGCCCTGTACCCATGAGTTGGGTGAAAAGTTTCATTTCCAGACCATACGGAGGAGTCTTATATTCCTGAACCTGGCCCATGATTTGTTTTCCAGAAAATCTTGTCTCTGTCAGTAAATATGCTATCCTTGTTGGTCTAGGATCCTATTTTACCTGACTTACAAATCAGTGTTAGCCTGTCACAGCCTCGTGCATGATGACAGAAGACATGAGACTCCTGGATCAGAGGCAAAAGACTTTATCACTCATGGCACAGCAGGGAGAATGAACATCACCCTAATTGAGTCAGTTCCCCTGGTCTTCAGTTCCACAGAGGTAACGCAATGGGTCTGGATGGATACCAAGCTGAGGAATACTGAGTGCAAGGAACCCACCACTTTTACAGCAAGCAGTTAAGCCTGCTGCTTGTCCTAGGTTACTAGGTTACTAGTTACATAAGCCCTAAGATGGCCCAGGCAAAACTGTCATCAGGGCCTTGGCAGTCTAGGCACACAAGAGGCCCAAGAGGACTGTCTCTTCCAATAATTATTCTTTTCTACACTGTGCTTTGTTTACTCTTTCATGTACTTATCTCTCAACCTATCTGTAAACCGATGCCTCATGCAGGCTAGGCTCTTGTGTATGTAATAAATACTTAATGAAACGGCTGGCTAAGAGATGACAGATAACTTGATCAAAAATATTGTCAAATTACAGTTTCAAAGACTATAGAAGAATTCCTTCAGAAGTTTGGCCACCAGTGTGTTAGCTACCTGTCAGTCCTTAGTGGAAAAGAGAGCTAAAGGAAACTTCTCAAGTCTGTCTTTCTTTAAGAACTGACTACTGCCAGTTCCTAAAAAAAGGACTGTCATGTAATGCAGTCTAGAAAGAGCCACTTCTTTCTTTCTAGAAAGAAATCCACTATTCCGGTGAGAAGATTATAACTGACAAGGCAGTAATATAACATTGCTAAGGAGAAGACCCAATAATTATGCCTGTAGCACAATGCTGAGATAAAACCACTACTCAGCCCAAGAGCTGAGGACATGAAAATGTTTTTCCTATGGAGTTTTTATTTCAGCATTAAAAAAAACCCAAATTTTTATTATCTTTTAGTATTTAGATGCCAAGGTTTTACTCCTCAGGGATATTATTAACTAACTGTTTTAAAATCACAACCAAACTTAAGTCTCAAATTTTAATTCATAACAGGTAAGTGACAAATATTAGAGGACTAAAAAGAACAAAAATGAGATCAGTGGCTACAATAAAAACATTTAAGAAATAATTCAGCATATGAACACTGGTAGTTAAGCTTCAGATCCACACAATGAAAGGCACAAATGAAACAACATGACTTGAAATGATTATCACTGGCAGACCCCATGGAGCACCAGCTGGTGGCCTGGACCTTGTGTATGGGCACAGGAGAACAGATGCCAAGGGCTGTTTTGGTAACAGAACAGGGACAGAATAATAAAGTGATGGAGAAGCAAATGTTTTTAGTCTTATGGCATAAAAAAATTTTTCTTTTCCTAAGCAATTTCACAAAACATATCTTAAAGTTCTTTTTTTGTGTTTCTATTAGAGGTTTTGAGGAAAAATCATAACATTTTTCTCCTGAAAACTACAGGGATAAAAACAAAATGAGCACTGAAGTCATAACGTTTTAACACATTGTCATGCAGTGTTTTGGGGTTTATCACTGGGGTATAAGATGCTTAGTAAGTGGGCTAGTGTAAAAATATTAGGCACTAGCCAATTACATGCAAGAACCAAATTAATCCAATCATATTGGAGGGGATTTACTTTGAAGAAAATCAGCTTCCTGATTTGGTTAAAACAAAGTCTATAATGTAATGAGACAAAATGGAAGTGGTTTAAGTAATAAATGTTTAATCAAAGAATTGTACATATTATTAACAGCATTCATTTGGCCAAACATCTACACGTTTGTAGAATCCTACTGTATATAAAGTGGGAATGTATCAAGTATAGACTATGAAAGTGCAAATAACAAGTCAAGGTTAGATTAACTTTTTTTTTTACATTATAAAATTAACTCGTTTACAAAATAGGCTTTGCCAAACTTTATTACTGAATTGCAAAGTCAATGACTGTGTTGTTTTTAAAATATGTACCAAGGAAATACAAGTTGGATAGTGATCATTTTTCATGCTCAGGAGAAAACAGCACAGAAACAAAGGATACCGCACAAGGTGCAAGGAAACCAGAACCCACCAAGTATGCTATCTTCGCACAGAGCACTCCTCACCTTACTGCAGCTGGGCAAGATGCCTCAATGTGATGCAAAGACTCTTTCTATTGAAAAATTACAACTCGGTCTAAAAGCTTATTGTTGTTGATATTTTTAATCCAAAATAAATTTGTAAAAAAATCCTTTAATGGACTATTTCAGGTTAATATACAGTAATACACTGTAGATAAAGTTATTTTCCCCCACTAACTTTAATAGGGATTGATAGCAATGTTTGTGATAATTGGAGAAATAAAAACTAACATGGACCTTTGATATACATGGCATAGGAGCAATTTCCACATGGTTTGTCCTAGGGGAACACAGGAAATATTAAATACTCTAATATAATGTCCTAGCCATATGAATTTGAAGTACAAGAATATTTCAAAAGCAGGGTTTGGAAAAAAACCCAAAAAACCTGTAATCGCAACTCATGTGGATATCAATACTAATATAACCTTTTACTTAGCTCAGGACTTGCCTGTACAAACTCAGTACTGAAATTTTGGTATCTGTAGATTTCTGGTAACAATCTGGCAGACATTAAATGGAGTGTTGTGTGTATCTATTTTTGCTTATGTTATGCTAGTTCTAATAATATGTAAGTAAAACAGCCATTCCAACAGTTTACTCGTTTTAATTACACACTGTATGTACCATTGTATCTTAATTACAACTAAGACCAGTATTATCTTCACAGTAAGACACTGATAACTAGGAAGTTGAATTTTTTCAAGACTAAACAGTAATCACACAGCAGATGAGTATTGTGCAATAGAACAAACACATGTCAGCATTTGCTATTTTGGCAAACTGATTGAACATTTAGTTGTTATATTTACTGTAAAGGCAAGGCCATGGGTGGTTTATGGAGGTCTTTGCAATTCATAGCATAGTTACTTCAGAAGAGACATTGAAATTTGAATTACTCACTTATTTAACTGGCAACTATCCATTAAGGTTAGGCAAAGGCACGGTAACATGTTGCGCAGGATGTTTTATTGGATTTTTAATAATCGTGGGATTTACTATAACTCATGAAAACTCCACTTTTTTTCTATTTTATAAAACACTTACCATTAAAAGTAATTGCACCCATTAGTAATTAGAATGCACTGTAGAATTGTGAAAACAAAGAACTATGATTGCACTTCCAATAAAGTGTCTCTTAAAATACAGCACCGCTGTTGCTAATCAACTGTACTTTAATATTAAAATAAACTGTTTTTAACAGCAGCATTAGGTTCAGTTAACTTAAGCTACAGGCTACATTTATTTAAATGCAGTCTCCATGGCAACAAAAGCCCATTAAATTCTGGAATATCATTGCTACCGAGTGGCACCTTTTACTCCCCAAAACGCTGACACTACCCTGGAGCACTCTAGGACATTGTACACCTAAGCGCCTTGTTAGTCAGCGCATGAGTCAGAGTTTGGCACAATTGGACTGTAAATAGACATGAAAAATAATCTTTGATTCATGTGAAAATTAAAACTAATTACACTGTGGTAGATGCAGCACTAAAGAGAAGCCTCAATTCACACTGCTCAGACAAAAAGGAAGGAAGGAAGTTATGGAAGAGCACAAAGAGACTGAGGACATACATGTTATTAGATCTGTCCAAAATGAACTTCTAAAATGAAGGGAAAAATTTTTTTAAAAGGAAAGCCTTTAATTTAAATGTTCAATTTAAGTATTGCCAACTCTGGGCTAAACAGAGGACTGCATTTTCTTAGATTGTGGAATACTACCTATTTATTCCATTTGTGTTTCTCTCTCTCTCCTGTTCTTTTTTTGTCAGCAAAAAGGGGAAAAGCTATCCAATTAAATACAAAAGAAATTCCCTGTAATGTTAAAATAAAAAATGAATACCATTCAAGGGAACTCCTTTGTATTAAATCCTAATGTCAGTGGTTTATAATTGGGTTGGAATTAAGTGGGTCAAAGTCTCTATAAAGCATACTCCACCTAGCATACCTGTGATTCATATAGAGCTCAGATGTGTGCAGTTCACACTAGATGTACTTGTTCAAGCCAGTCACTTGAGGTTTGAGGTGTTTGACTTGAAACATCTGAACCATCCCCTTTGTTGGCTGCCTCATTACCACTGTCACCAGCTTGAGACACTTCTTCCCCAGCCAGAATATTTTCTTCCAAAGGATTTTCTTCTATCTGGGTTCCTCTACCTTCATTGACACCAGTATCTTCAAACACTGAATCTTCTTCTGGCAGCACCAGTTCCACATTCCTCACACCTTCTGACCCATCTTCAACACAGGGGAGCTGAGAATCTGCACTGATTTCTGTAGTTGCTGGAGGAATCAGGGCAATACTCTGAGGGTTCATGTCATGAAACCAAGCCATGATATTGCCAAGAAGATTGTCACTGATGTTGGGGTCCTGGCCAGCTGAGTCAGGGTCACCGGATGATGGACAGAAATCACTTCTTGCCTCACTGAGAGAATGTGAACTCAGGGCATCAGTTGAAAATGGGTCACTTTCTGCTCCTAATCTCATGAGGCTGTCACCAAGTTCCAACAGCTCAGAGCTGCTCAATGCAGCCCGAGGGCTATCTGTATTCCTGGGGACGGAGTCCAGCCTGGAAGGTAAAGAAGTGCCTATCGCACCTAGGGATGTGTCATTATTGAGGAAGTCTCTAGTTTCTTCATCGATGGCCAGCCCAGACTCTTGCAGTGATAACTGTATTGCAAGAAGTATATTGGGATCATCTTCGTCCAAAGAACTTACAGCCTGAGGCAACAGAAAGTAAAATCACTTTAAAATTTGACTGAATGGTTCGGATCCCCATACAGATCAACAAATAAAAAGATAGGTGTGACAATTAGCTTTGTATCTCATGAATAGTCTTAATAAATAAAAAGAAAAATAAAAAAATTTTTGACTAAAGGAAAAATGATTAACCTAATCAGGTTTACAACTTTTCCTTTATTAAACAGATAATTATTTCTATTTATACAGAATTATTTCATCTACACAAATAATAATATTATAATTTCCTCCTTGCCCATGATTAAGGAAAAAAAATACCTTAAGATAAATCTGAAATATAGGAATCTTTTCCTGTAGCACATCTTTGAATAAAAGATTTTAGAATGGAAGGGAGAAAAAGGAAAGCAATAAAGTATAATCAGGAAACCACACTAAACAGAGAAAGAGCAAAAGCATGGGCAACGAGGCTGCCCAGAGAGGCTACCTGAAGAGAGTCCTGGTTTTCAGAATGACTGGCAGGGGTGTAGTCACGCAGGGAGGAGCTGTGCAGCACACTCATAGATGCAGAACTTACCACAGATGTGCCGGGCCTGCGGCCGCTGCCACCTTCTGGAATATCTGTTACAAGCAATTGGTACCAAAGAATTTAGGATAAGTAAGTTTTATTTTTTTTCTATCCATCTTGTTATTAAATTGGCAATTTCTTTTTCAGTAATGATGAAAACCTGTGTTCACATGTTCACTTAATCTTTCTGGTACTTATCCATATTTCTCTCACCATAAGCAATAGTATTTAATACAGTTACTTCAAATCCATGACTGTTTTTACATTTCTGATTGCATGCTATATGATTCTCTTCATAAATGCAAATGCTGCTATCTAAACTTTTTATCTTAAGCAATAACAAATACAGGTGTTTTCATTTTCAAATTTCTTAGAATTAAGGAATTTGGGAATTATAATAACCTGAAGAGCAAATCTTTAATTCCATCAATCCTGACATTGTTGGAAAAATTTCAATTCATAATTTAACATTTAAAAGTTGAATAATTAAAATAATTTATCTCTAATCCCACAAATTCTCTCTTTTAAAGAAGGTCTGTAGGAGAACTAAGGCAAGGAGAAAAATAACAGTATCAACAGCTACAATTTGAGTGCTCACTAGGTGCTTAAGTGTTTTCCATGCATATGACCTCACGATGAGCCCATGAGATGGCACTGCTATTATTATTGCTTCTTTAGAATGAGGAAACTAAAGCTTAGAGAGGTTAAGTGACTTGACTAAAGATACATAGCTAATATGCAGCAGATGGGATCATGAACCCAGGTTTGTCTGACTCCACAGCCCATGTTCTTCATCCTACTGGTTTTCTGTATTCTGTGACAATAGAAGCATCTGCTTTCATAGACATTTACATCGGCCAGTTTTAAGAATAAATTCAAGAGAACTAAGAGATTAAACCATGCTCAACCCAAGAGTTTACCTAAAGTGCTTTCACTTGGCTCCTCAGGGTCTGGAGGATTATTGAGCAGGCTGTGCACATCTCCTCGACGGCGTTGTTGTCTGTGCCTCCTCCGATACTGAAATTCAGCATATTCCTGCATAAACCAAAGGTTATAAAATACAGGAGAGCATGCAACTTTTTAAATGCAAATAAAGCAAACAACATACTTTTTTCCAAGGGAAAAAAATGTGTGATTTTATACACATAAATCACTTGGCTTTAGAAAAAGAAACTTCAGGTTTTGCCATGCCAAGGAAACGGAAAAGATAAAATGGAAAAAAAAATTTTTTTCAAATAGTCATTACAATTGCCTAGATAAATTGGGAATACTTGCAAGCCCCCATGCTAGATTATAACAAAGCCTTATTTCATGTGCCTGATGATTTCAAAGGTCTTGTTATGTAATATTGTAAGTAATACCACAGTTATTTTACTAATATAAGTTAAGCTTTCTTTGGAGGTCTAGGTTTGTTTGTTTGTTTTTTTGGCAGCTAGCTAGTACAAGGATCAAACCTTAGACCTTGGTGTTATCAGCACCACGCTCTAAACTGAAGGTCTGGTTTTTAAAAAGTAACTGTGAAATATGCAACAGAAAAAAAAAAAGAAACAAGAAAGAAGAACACACACTGTTAAGTACTTGCCAGATTGCTGGACTGTCTATTCTTTGGGACTACTACATATCATACTCACAAGTCAAGTGACTATATTAAAAGGAAAATGTTAGTCAGCTTTATAATAAGATGATATTTGGCTTCCTTCTTAAATTAGCCAATATGTGGCATTATCTACGATACAGGCAGGAGAAGTGTTTTCTATTTAGCATAAGAGACGAACACAAATTTAGGCAGATGTCTGTGAGTCTATTTTACATTTGTGACAACAGTTTAAAGTGGGTTTGTTATTAATGAAGGCTACAACCTGGGACTACCTGCTATTACCTGGATATAAGTGTACTTTTCCAGATTTTAGTGACAGAAGAAAAGAGAACAGGAGGAGGCCAGGGTGCATCACACCAGCACTAATTCTAAGGATCATTATATAATTTTTCAGTGATAAACACTAAGATATTCAGGTTTATGATTATCCCTCGAATATTAATATGCTTATACTGTGAAAGTACTAGGAATAAGTGAAGATCACAACTAAAACTTTCACGTCATGCCCCTCTGGTTAAACTTATTTAAACTCCTTCATCATTTTAAGTAGTTGGACTCTTAATAAGAGATGGAAGACATCTTACCAGGTTAGAAACCAGTAAATAAAAGATACTACAAGTGCCCTGAGGAAATGCTGAGGTTTTTAAAAATTTCTTTCTGAATTGGGCCATCATTTCCTCTTTCCTTGAGCTACATGATCTCAAAGTGGATGAATTCTTATGTGTCATCATGGCTCTTTGGACCACTGAGGACTGCCATGCTTCTTAGACAAAGATGGTATAGAAATTTTATCTCAATTCGAGGTTTTTATTCAGGGAGAATTTGCTTACTTTGTAGACTCTATGATGGCACAAAGGTATTCTGAATTACATAAATTAGTACAACAGAATATACATATTTCTAATTTAAGAAAACTAAACAGTATTAAAACAATTGCAAAAGAAATTTTTTATATTTCTAATTATTCTGATACAAAATTCTCAAATGGGATTCACTCATGATACAATAGGCTTAAAAAAATTGTTCTCATAAAATTAAATTTATCTGAAAATTCCCAAAGATTCCTAAGATCTTCAAATAAGCATATGAAAATACTTTTAAGTCAGGATGCTCCAAATGGTTTGAGAATGTTAAGGCAATCTTTGAGAAGATTGAAAAGTTCTAGTATTTACTGGGGAAAAAACTGCCAAAAGTTTTTGTTTTAAATAACAATAGCCACCATTTATTGAGCACCAATTTTGTAAGTGATTTAATAAGATGCTTTAATCCTTCCCAAACCTCCCTGGGGTACCACCATACACATTTTAAAAAGGACAAATTAAGAAATAACCTATCCTAAGATCTAATAAGTTTACAGAGCTAAAACTTGAACTCAGGTGTCCCTCAGACTTTTAGACTTTTAGACTCTTTCCACTGGGCTCCACTGCCTTTAAAGCAGCATTAAACAAATATTTATGCTTGCCACTGACTCATTCAACTTAATTTAAAGAGCATAAGATGAAATTAATTTTCCCGAAAAATATAAATTCAACATAAAAAGTCTGCTGGAGTTTGGCAACATTTTTCTCTCCCACAATCTATGTCAAGTCAAAGAACTAATTTTTAAAAATACAATTTGGGGGCTGACCCGTGGCCCACTTGGGAGAGTGTGGTGCTGATAACACTGGGGCCGTGGGTTCGGATCCCTATATTGGGATGGCTGGTTGGCTCACTTGGGAGAGTGTGGTGCTGACAACACCAAGTCAAAAGTTAAGATCCCCTTACCGGTCATCTTTAAAAAAAAAAAAAAAAAAAAAAAATACAATTTTGACAGTTACTTGATAGTGACACACGTACAAAACGTGAAAGTCTCACAATTGTGGTAATTCTTTAGATATGCAATAAGGTTTACATAAAAGCTTGGTTTTTCAGTGTACCAAAGACTTTGAAGAAAAGTAAAAGTGAGTTAAATGATTAAAAATAAATTTATCAATTTATAAAAAAAATTTAAGTGGCAGACCCCCAATATTCAAGGACAGATATTTCAGGATTCCTAAGTTACTGTCAGAGCCAGAACCTGCAAGATGGTACATATTTTTGCTAAATTGTGTTTCTCCTTTGAAATACTGAACTCCTTAGTACCCTTTTTTGATAAGTGAAGTTTGTTTATTCCTCCTTTTAGGTGGAAATTTTCTACAATATTATCAAAGCTATAATCATAACAGAAATAATAAGTACAAGATCAGGGAAAGAAAATGCTCATAATTCACTTTAAAATAAAAAATTCATCAATATGTTAAATTTTTTTGCAATTTAAGTGAATTTAAAATTTTCATATCACAGCCCTAAGCACAAATTGTTTTCTCAAGTCAATATTTTCTTGGACATATCTACTAATACAAAAGGCTACAAGGTGATTGCAAGTATCCTCAGCAGCTGTGAAGAGAAAGTATCTGATTTAAATAAGCCACAGTCATTTCTGGATAATAATCAACTTCACTGTCTTTCACTTGCAGATAACAAATGGGTCATAAGTGATAAACAAAGGTTTCATTATTTGTCCTCCCCTTCAAGAATTAAGTTTGAAGGGTTATCCTAATATAAGCATCAAATGGTATATTGTTTTATAAAGAGCAAGGAGGGAGAAGTGGAGAGAACTGCTTAAGTCATTAAAAAAACAGATTCAACATCGACAGTGGCAATTTAAATCTCAAAAAACAGCTATGTGATTAAGACTTTCACTTTACTTATTTTAATTTGCCACAACTGCTATTTGCAGTTAGTATTTTAGACCTTCTGTATTTTAAAATGGTATATCAATAACAACAATAACAAAACAAATACGAAGAGTGTGAAAGTCTTAAAGGGAAGCAGAAAGCAACTAAGCAAAGCATTTCTTTCTGCATAAACATTATTAATGTCAAGTTTTCCACCTTACTAACAGATTATAAATCAATTCTCTCAAGTTTTTGCAGTGACTTAAAAAAAATACATTTTCACTTAGGTGTTCAATAGATTCAGACTGAAACAATATTATTACCAGGAACGCATTTCTAATAAATAAAATTTATATCTCTATTAACAAATTAGAAGTCATTTTCTAAAAATTTGTGCTGTAAGCTTTCCTTAATTCTGACTGTTCAGTAATTAAAAACTATAAAAGGAGGATGCATTTAACGTGATGATACTCCAATACCACAAATAGCTAGATGTAGTCTCTGCTGAGGCATCTTTGTTACAAAAGAAATAGAAAGCATTGCTGATAATCTCAGTAGGATGTAGAATAGATGAGAGTGCAAATGCAAGCAGGACTGCACTAAGGAAAAATACAAAAAAACAAAACAAAAAAACCCCACAAAACAATTACCTCAGGTGATGCAAATCCTAAATATTCCCAATCCCATGTTCCACCAGCAAAGCTACAAAGAAATTAGACATACCATTTGATTTATTATCAGTACTACAAAGTACACATAATCACACCCTTGCCCTTTGAACATTTCTAATTCTTATGCTTGGAACTTACTTAACCAACACAGATCAACTATTATAATTAAAATACTTTCATCATTTCTTTCAAATTCTAAGTTGCTTTATGTATGTGTAAAATGGTGGAAAAAATAAAAATCACCATGTTAGAGTATTTTATGATTGCCTCTATTTTTACTTAGTAAGTAAATTGAGTATTTATATAAAAATGGGGTCAAAGGAATTTAGTAAAAATAGGGCCAAAGGAATTTCTAATGCTTATAATTATGAATAAGAAAGCATGCTTCAATTTATAATGGCAGGAATAGTGTTAAGTATCTGAAATAAAACAATCAAAACTCAACTGCTCTTTAGTGAATGAATTTGTTTTATTGTTTGGCAGCTGGCTGGTAGGGGGGATCCAAATTCATGAACTTGGTGTCATAAGGCTGTGCTCTAGCCAACTGAGCAAACCGGCAAGCCCTAATGGATGAATTTGGATCACTTACATAACTTTATAAATATCACATTTCTCATTTCTTCACAGCTTCTTAACACAAAAGTACAAATATGACCATAACAAGTTGGCAAAGTTCACAAATTCTATATTATGTTTATGACTATTATATTCCTACAGTAAATTACATATTTGAAATGATGCATTAGAATACTCTTTGAATTATGAGTTCATCCAAAATGTGGAATTAACTTAGCCTAATTTAGTCTAAGGAACTACACAGTGACAACAAAAAAAACAACAGGAAAAATAGAAACAGTACTGAGAAAAAAATCACCAAAAAGAAGTTAACATACTTTTATCAGCTATCCATATTTTAGGTGTAAGTAACTTGCAGGAATATGAACCATAGTTGGATAAAAAATAAAACTGCTGGCATCTGTGGCTGGCGCTAGGATGATTTCCACAGTGCACGTCCTTTTTACCTGCGCCTTGGAGCTTCTGGCGAGTCTGCAGGAGCAACTCCACGAGCCACGGATGCCAGGAATTCTTGCCTCTTCTGTTGTACAAGGCATGCTGCCTTGATGATCTTGTGACGGGGTGTGCGAAGGTAAGGCCTATTGACTTTTTGGGCAAGGTCTTCAGTGACCATTTCTAGGTCTGTCTATGGTGAGAGAGAGAGAGAAAAAAAAAATTACAGGCTGAATAGTTTAGTCAATGGCAAATCCACAGTCTATCTGGTATCTCAGTTAAACCTAACTCTTTTGAAGTCAGAATTCAATCCAAATTTTGAAATAACTTCCTATTCAACACTGTACATTTTTTCCAGGTTGTGAAAGAGAAAGAAGGATCATCTTAAAAAAGAAAGAAATCATCTTAAATTCAGGGAAACAGCCCTCATTTGATAGGCATTTATAGCAATGCAGTTAGTACAGATAACGTAGTGAGAACAGCTGTCTACAAGGAATTTATAATTTGTCTGTGTGAAAAAAACTAATACTTTTGAAAGCACTGTACAAATAAATGCATGATGCTGTGGTGCAGAATATATATAAATGCTGAAGAAATTTGAGGCAATGCAAGACTACTGTGATTTGGGGTCTGGAAGGCTTTATGGAGAAAATGAATATTAAGCCTTGAAAGAAATGTAGGATGTAAACTAGTAGAGGGCAGTTCAAAGGGATGACATAAAAACTGTAAGAACAGTAGAAAGTTTGGCTTCAAAAAAAAAATGTGCAATGAAGTTGGTTAGCTATAGTGATGTCGGTTGGTTTAAGTGTTTTTGTTTTTTAAATGCTGTAACTTTTTGAGTTGTACTTTTGACATAAACTGGTAAATAGCAGCTTTCTCATCTAGTATGTCATGTGGTTTGTTTCATTTTTGAAGAAATCACATAGTAAGAAATAGGTCAGATTTCAACCTCAACCAGTTTAAAACAGATAAATAAATGTTGTAGTAAATGTTTATATAGCTCAGAACTCATTTGGACCGCAGAGTGACAAATTTAATCATAAAGAAAATTTCAGGTTATTCCTGGTAACTTTTCCTTTATTTTAAAAATGAAAACAAAATTGTTTTACTAATTGCACCCAAATTAGATAAAACTTAGTAAAGTGGTTGGATAGGGGGAAATCTGGTTTTCATAATAACTGCTACCATTTAAATGTAATTTTAAAAAGATATCTTACTTGCATTAGTTCAAAAATTTCTTTCTTTGTGCTTTTAGGTTCTAAGAAAAATCCATATGGATAAGAACACTTGAGAATACGTCGAGTTTTTAAGAGCACATGAACTGCATCTTCAATGAAAGTGGTATCTGGACAGCCTCCTTCACCTATAAAAGTAATTGAGGCACAGTAAAATTTTTTTTTGCAAATATGCTATTATAAAATTAAACAACTATGTTTTCTCTTAAAAAAGTAAGAAGGACCCCTAAGAAGAAACTGAAGTAGCTGTATGATAATCCTCATTTGAACTGGACTAAAAACCTGTATAAAACACTCATGTGTGCCATACATGTGTTTATAAATGAAGCATATGCTCCAGCAGCCCAGGGGAACTGATGACAGCCATGAAGAAATGCATACACTCATCCTGGATTCTTTTCTTACCCTACTGGTAAGGAAATCTAGTTTTAGGTCTACCCAAAAGTACCATGCTTTACTAAGTTTTTCATATTATCCCCAGTGGAAATTTGCTACTTAAGAATCAGAACAAATGCCTTTGCTAAGTTGCTTGCTAAAAAATCCATCTAATTATAATTATGCCTCTGGAAAAACAACACTGTAAGGAAAAAGATATGACATTATCAGGAACATCTGGGTCACTAATGCTAGTAAATAAAAAACTTATAAATAACGAATGTGGAGGAAGGAAGAAGAAATTGCCTTAAAATATGAAATTATTCCTTCCAAAAATATCATTATAGCATTCTAACTTTTTCCTTAAGTACAAATAAACAGAAATTAAACAATAGAATCTAAATTCATAAGTAATGTTGAAAATCAGATTATTCTGCATGCTTGGAGGAAGAAATTACATGTGTATGTACACGAACTGATATACAGATGACTCTAAAACTTCTGAGTACACTCAATCCCAAGGGTAGGTATTTGGACTAAGATGTAAACATCAAAACAAAACAAACACACCATCCCCACTTCCTCATTATGGTAAGTGTGAGAAGTGTGTGAAGCTTTGTTTTTTCCTTTCCAATTGTTTATCTTAATTCTTTTTCATATCTTACCATGCTGTTTGAAACCTCCAGAATGTTGAACAGAAGCAATAATATCTACAAATATTTATCGAGTGTTTACTATGTGTCAGTCAAGGTTCTAAGCACAAGGGATACATTAGTGATGAAACAGACAAAAATCCCTGCTGAAGAGCTATAGAACATGTGAGGGTGTTTTCCTTTCAATTTTTACTGTGGACTGTACTTTAAGAGTTTTGTATTTGGCATGATATAGTTTGTCATTAATAAAGTCTAAGAACTAATAATTAACAAGGAGACATTGACACTTTCTCCCCCACTCTAATTTATTTAACTTATGGTTACTGTCTTGTTTAGGTAATTATCGTCATGAAAAGGTGTTAGTACTCATTATTTTTATAAACTGGAGCAAACACAAGTGTAATTGATCACATTTTTATGCTTAAAGTGTACCTTTCATATATAAGCTATAATTATTTTCAAAACGTGACTTTTTAAAACAAACATACCAAACCTATAGTCTGGTAATTGTGGGATATTATATTCTAATGATGCAACCAATACTCAATCCATATTTAGGAATGTTCTTTTATAACTTCCAATTTGGGACTCACATGTTAGCCCTCTCATGGCTTTGCTTTTTGACTCCAGTGTTAATTATTTACCAGCGAAATGACTTCTCCCCAAATTGTACTTGACTTTCACTACATTAGGTTCTCTGTTAAATTTCCTCAAATATCTTTGGGTATTCAGTTATATGACAACTGGGTAGCATATGTATCTTGCTCCTTTGAATAGGTCAGGGATGACCTTTACGGTGCATCCACTTTTTCTAACATTGTAGAGCATTAGCAGTGGTATACAGTAAGCAAAATCATGATGTGTTTTCATCTGGTAACAGTATAAGTTGCACTGAGAGGAGAAGGCTAGGTGCTGGGTGGAAATCCAATTACAGAGGCCTCATGTGCTAAGCTACACTCAGGGCTTCAGAAAACTCAAAATACTACCAGAACAAGCTAATGGATATAATGCATTCCTTTAAGGGCCTAACCTCCTACGAGTGAAGTGACTTAAACACATAAGGATATTTTATATTAATTATCACACATACCACTTATAACTTACTTTCTTTGAGAGCTCTACTCAATTGTTCCATCTTTTCTTTGGCTGTTTTAAGAAGGCGGTGTTCTAACTAAAGGAACAGAAATAAATAATTTAAACCATTCTCTTCATTTATTCACAACAGTGTAGTTTAGCTCATTTGAAATTATTTGAGACATACCTGATAACTATGTTCATGATTTTTAAATCTTGTGTAATAGTGCATAAATCTGTCAAGTTCCTGAAATCGTTTGTGTTTTTTCTCAGCCTAGGAAACAAAAGTCCATGAATGACTTATAACAATTACTCGGTGTTGAAATTGGTTTTGGGGGAGATCATTTAAAGTTTTTATTAGTAATAGGTAGTAATGCATACAGATTTGTTGATTATTTTGGGAGAAAATAATAACCAATACATTTTATGGGCCCAGCACGCTCTCGCTGCGCAACTCTGCTATTAACCAATACATTTTAAAGGATCCCAGAACAAATTCTTGCATTTGTATTCTCCATGACAAACCAGTGAATCCACAATCCTAGGGTACTAAGGCAAAGATGCCTCTCAGTACCTATGTTTATCAGATCTTCAAAGTTTTATTATATGGCTTATTGCTATGGATTGATTTGTGTCCCCACCAAATTCATATATTGAAGCCCTAACCCCCAATGTGACTCCTTTCGGAGAGAGGGCCTATGAAGAGGTGATAAAGGTTAAATAAAGTCATTAGGGTGGGGCCCTATTCTGATAGGGCTGGTGTCCTTATAAGAAGAGGAAGGACACCAGAGGTCTCTTGCTCTTCTTCCTGGCCACATGAGGACACAGTGAGAAGGTGGCCATCTGCAAGCCAACAAGAGTGTCCTCACCAAGAACCAAGTCAGCTGGAACCCTAATCTTGGACTTCACAGCCTACAGAATAGCAAGAAACAAATTCCTCTTGTTTAAGCCACCTCAGTCTATGGTATTTTGTTATGGCAGCTGAGCAGGCTAAGAAACTGTATGCTATACTGTCGTACTGTTGATATTATATTAAAATTGTTTTTAAGTCTTTACAGAGGCAGGCTGGGATATATAAGACATTTCATATCTTTACCAAAATAAGGAAAAAAAAAAGAAAAAAGAAAAAGCTCTTAAGCTTATAGAGCTATTTTGTTTAAATTAAAGGATACTCTAAAGTATATTCAATTTAATGCCTCATTAAGATGAAGATAGGAAAAGAAGAAATGCAAAATACTTTCAATGACATTAAGTGGCTTAAACAGATATCTTGGCTTAATCAGTTCTCTTTACCTCAACTGTCATTTCCTTGGATTGCTCCTCCACATGCTGAATAACTTCATAGCGAGTACATCTGTAATAACCTCCAGTGGAAGAACTATGTTTTTTCCATTCTTCTAGGCAAATCCAGCAAAAGTCATACTTGCACTTCAAAACAAAACATATACGAAAACATCTCCCCATGTTAATATGCAAACTATTTTCTGCTTTCTAGTGAACCAATTTGTAAAGATTAAACAATCCTGCCTGTGTGACCAGGAACAAATCTCACTTTCTCATAATTTCCTCTGGAGACTTTACCTGCATTATGGAAAGATGTGGGGGTAGTTTAAAATTATTGTTTCTAAAGATAAATTAAAATGTAAATCATAATATTATGAAGTAATCATAAGGAATCATTAAAAATATTAATAGGATCTTCTTCCAAATAATAAAAACAAATACAAATGTTTCATTTTTCAAGAGTGTGGTAATCTGACATTGGTCAATGAAGCACACCAGTCTATCTAAGTAGAACAGCTGACATAAAACCTGCTCCCCATTAAAAAAAAAAAAGGTCACGTATCATAATTAGCAGACAATGCCAAAAATATTAGCATTCCAGTATGAAAATATATTCTTTTCTTTTATGCTTATGGATTTTGAGTCAGTTAGAAAGATCTTCCCATTCCAAGTCTATGTTGTCTTCTGGTACTTTTATTGTTTATTTTTTTTAAAGAAACATTTAAATCTTTGAGCCATTTGGAATTTATGTAGGTATACAGTATACATTCAACTTTATTTTTTCCCACACAACTGTCCAGTTGTCCCAGGACCATTTATTGAATAGTTCATGTTTCTCCACTGGGTTGAAGATGCTACCTTTACAACATACTAAATTCCCAAGTATCTCTGCCTATTTTCTGGGCTTTCTCTTCTTTTTCATTGATCTGTCCATTCATGCGCCAGTACCATACTGTTTTGATTACTGAGGCTTTATAATATGGCTTACTATTTGACAAGGCTAGTTCCCCCTCATTGTTCTTTTTCAGAAATTTACTAGTAATTCTTGCTTTGTTTTCCCATATGAACTTTTTTGAATTAATTCACCTACATGCAGAAACAAAATCTATTGGTATTATTGTTGGAATCTTTCTAAGAACTTTGTTGTCTTTCTATTTTTTTGGTCATCTTTTGTGTTCCACAGAGGGCTTAAAAGTTTTTTTACATATAAATGTTGCATATTTCTTGTTAATTTTACTCAGATAAATGAGGTCTTTCAGTATATATCCTATCTGGATGTCATTGGCACATATGAAGGCTATTACTTTCTGCATATTAATTTTGTACTCTGACTTAATTGAATTCTTGTTTGTAGTAGTTTTTCAGTTGATTCATGTGGATTTTTTAGGTATACAATCTGAAAAAAGTGATAATTTTATCACCTCATTTCTAATTTTTATATCTCTAATTTCTTTCTGTTGTCTAATTATGCTGATTGGTATCTCTAGTCCAATTTTAATACTGGTGATGGAGGGCATCCTTATCTTGTTCTTCAGTTTAATAAGAGTGCCTCTAGTTTCCCCACTAAATATGCCAGCTTTTGGACTGATGTAATTTATTTTTATCATACTAAGAAAGAATCCATTCTATCCCTATTTACTTGAGTGTTACCATTCATATATTCCTGGAATAAACTCCATTTGGTCAACTGCTCTTTTAATGTGCTCTGCTGGATTATGTTTGCTAATCTGTGGTTTTATTTTCTCTGCAACCTCTTATTTAGGATTTCTGCATTGTTATTTATAAGTAGGATAAACCTACAGTTTTCTCTTAATTTTTATAATCCTGTCAAGTTTGTGTCAAGGTTCTACTCACTATAAAAAATAATTTTAAAGTTTCCTTTAAAATTTTTGTTTTTTTTAACTCCCTGGAACAGTTTAAACGACATTGGAATTACCTGTTCCTTAAAGATTTCATAACATTCTACTGTGACACTGTTAGGACCAATGCTTTTAAGGAGTTTAAGGTGGGGAAGGATCTATGAAAGACTCTTTTCTTTCTTCTCTGGGAATGGCTTTATTTGGATATTCTAGGTTTAGTTTTAATAAATTATATTTTCTTAGAAAATCAATCAATTTCAAATCTAAGTTCAAATTAACTTACAAAGTTGAGCAACATTATTCCTTATTATTTTAGTTTGGTTTGTTTCTCTGATTATTTCCTTTATTTCTTACATTGTATATTTGAACTGCCTTACCTCCATTTTTTTCTTGATTGTTAGCTTAGTGGTTTATCTATCTTATTATTCCTTCAGAAATCTACTTTTTAGATTTATTTATTAGTTGCATTACTTTTCAGTTTGTAACTCACTGATTTCTGCTTTAAAAAAACCCCACACTTTCCTCCTGGTTGTTTTCAAGTTCATTTTGTGTTTCTAAGTTTGAGTCATATCCTTAACTCATTTATATCATTTTAAGTGAATAAGGCTATGCATATTTCTGAGCATTGTTTTAGCTACAGCACTCTGGTTCTGATAAAGTAGTATTTTCATTATCCTTGTTTCCTAGAAATTCTTTAATTTCCATTTTTATTTCCTTCTTACTCAAGAGTTGTTTAAAATAAAGAGTTGTTGAGAGATTTAAAATAACCATGTGAAAAGGCCTTTTGTAACCTTATTATTCAGTTCTATTTCATTCCCTTTATGATCGGAAGATGTTTGTACATTTTATTTTTTCTGGAATATTATTTAGGTTTTCTTTGATGATCAATGGTCATTTTTTGTGAATGCTCCATGGGTACTTGAAAACAGAGCGCAGTCTACATTTTCAGGAGACAAAATTTGAATATACAGTAATCAGATACACCTTAGTAATTATGGTATTTAAGTCTTCTACATCTTTACTCATTTTTTGTCTGCCTGATATATTATGGACAGAGAGCTGAATTAAAGTCTCTGTAATCATCTAGCCCTTTACAACGTGCACTTACACAATACACTACAAACTTCTTTCAAGGCTCTGACAGTATAAAATTCTTATTCTGCATGGTATAAACAAACTGTGCCTGATTTGATACAAGTACCCTTCAATAGAGTTTTACTGATTTCTCAAAGTTAGTGGCAAACCTTTCTACAAAACAGCTAATTACATTCTATGATGGGAAAAAGAGTACAGAACTTTAATAATTTTTATTTTTAGTTGCAGCAGATAGTTTTACACAGTCAAATGAAGAAAATTACTGTGTGATTTAAAATATTTAAAAATGCAAAATTAAATAGTTCCTTGAAAATTATCTAAGGATAAATGAATAGTGTTTTTAAAATAAATCCATTTATTTTTAGAGGACCACATCTGTCATTCTTTCAAAGTATTTAATAGACTAAACTGCTTACTGAATCATAATCAATACTGAGGCATTAATAAAGGTATATTATAATTTAGTCATTGTGTTAGAGCATGGATTCAATTACACCCGACATATTATTCCCCCTACATATTAAAAAATACTCTAAAAGTATACAATTTTGCTGCAACTAGATTATTACCTTCTAGATGGGTCTTCTATGCCATAATAAGAACACTACTCGGGCCGGCCTGGTGGCACACTGCTACAGTGCGCCACTTGGGAGCACGGCGGCGCTCCCGCCGAGGGTTCGGATCCCACATACAGACCGGCCGCTCACTGGCTGAGCAAGGTGCGGGCGCAACACCGAGGGTTGCGATCCCGTTGCCGGTCCCGGTCCGGTACGGGCGCGACACTGAGGGTTGCGATCCGTTGCCGGTCACGAAAAAAGACGAAAAGGAAAAAAAAAAAAACACTACTTTTCTGTTTCTATTGTTCAATGCAAACACTTCAGATGGTATATTAAATAAGACTACTACATTTACATAGCATGTAAGAAAATGTTTCTTTTAAATGCAATAGAACCTTAAGCAAAATCTGCTTAAGTTGGATTACCTTATATCATCAGCCTGATTAATTCATGAAAATATTCATTCACTCAATACATATTTATCAGTTACTTTGTACTGGTAGGTGCCATGAAGGAAATAATGTTGGATTTTGTCTTGGTAGCTAACTGCTAATTTCTATGGTCAATCTGTATTTCTTTACACATCTAGGTAGTCTATATCTGACTTTCTAAGAGAAAAAAAATATGGATATTGGAGATAAGATAACAAATAGATAAAATAATTTTGGTCCCATCCTGAACTGAACTAACAAGCACTTCTGAGTATTTTGTTCATAACTCTGTACTAGGTTTTGCTATCTGACTCTTCTACTGCCTCACTAAGCAAATTAATTTGTGTTAATTTTATAATAATATAGACTTGGTTATCAGTATATTTTACTGAAATAATCTTAACTATCTGGGTTTTTCTCATATCTTAAATTAGAAAAACTTATATTGTCCTCTCAACAATTTTAAATAACCATTTTTAATATACATATGACACTTCCAATGGAAAAAAATTAGATTATTACAATTTTAAAACAAATATGTTCATAAATGTAGGCATGGATTAATAAAATATTAACCTAATTCAAAAACATTTTTTTGAACATACAGTAGTTTTTTTGTGTGCAACTAAGCCAGGAAGATATATTGTATCTAGCCTTTGGTTCTCTAACAGTGATTTTTTATATTAATGATTTTTCAGCCAAGTGGATCTTTGCTGGCATTTTCATTTTCAATATATTAATGAATTACTTATTTAACTGGTTTCATCAGCACACCTAAATTCTGGCCACTGCTTCGGGTACCTATATTATACAGATACCTATATAGAAAGGTCATGGTTTGGGCCTTGAGTCTGAGCTTTGTGCTCCAAAACCAGCTTTGCAAGAAATATATATAAGGTAGAACATAATACCATAGAATCCTTACACTTACTTACTTACTTATTTATTACTTACTTTTATTTATTTATTAATTTATTAATTACTACTACTAGACCACTGAGGTATAAGGTCATCACACAGTTTAGTTTTGTTTTGTTGTGGTTTGGTTTTTGGTGGCTGGCTTCTACAAGGATCAAACCCTGGACCCTGGTGTTATTAGCATTACCCTATAATCAACTGAGCTAACTGGCCAGCCTCCTTACCCTTACTTTTAACATTCACTGTGAATGTAATATTTATCAGTATAAATCAACACTTCGTTATTCAACAAAGAATGTAGAATGCACTCTTCTAGAACCTATCTGAAACCCAACAAGATTTTTATGCTTGTAACACTTCTGCTTTGGACTGACAATAAAAGTAAATTAAGATTCCAACTGCAAAGCATGCAAAATCCTCTTTAACCCTCTTACCTTTGCACACTGCATGTGATTGCAGCCTTCATTCTTCTGTATTGGAGACTTACAGTTAGCACAAGGCTTGGAGTTAGTTAGCAACCAAAGACAATTGGCAGCATCCTCATAAGCTTCACTAACTCCCACAACTTTGGGATATTAAGCACAAACACAAAAATAAATGAGTTACTGTACAACTACAGGGGGAAAAAAACAAAAAAACACCCAGACTTTACTTTGCAGGATTTCTCTCGACTTTAATCATATATTTATTTTTCTATTAGGGTCTATGGCAAAGCTTTTAAACTGTTTCACTCTGAATAGCATAATTATAGGAGCTCTATTCCAAAAGCCCGTTTCATGAAACCTCATTTAAAGGAGATTTCTCCATAAACTTCTGTTCAAATAAACTGGGGAAGGACAAAAACAACAGAAAAAAGGCAATATGTTACTCTCTGTTTAAAATAACTACTGCATCAAAGAAAATTATAGAAAGAATGGTTACTTTAGATAATAATTTCTTAAACAGGCCAGTTGCAAACATAATTACCAAAAACTCTTCATCCTAGTAAAAAGCATGAAATATCAACATCTTTTTTATCCACAATTATTTTGGATAAAGTAAAAATGAATACTATGTGATATATCTAAAAACTAAACATCACTGCTTCAAGCCTGCTCCTTTCTCATGTCCTGGTAAATGACACCATCATCTGCCCAGAGACAATCCAGGAAAAGTATGATCTTCAACACCCTCCTCTTTCCCTCACTCATGGCATCCCATTGATTCCACCTTTTTCTCTCTCATTTGTTTCCACTCTATTCCCAGTTCTTATTGCTCTAGTTAAGGTCCTCTTGCCTAGACAACTAAAGCACAGAAAACCAACCTATCTGTCCATCTCCTTCCCTCTTCCATCCCCAACTATACTGCCTGCACAATGATCTTTTTAAAATACAAATCTGCTTAAAATCTTTTAATTGCTCCCCACTAACTACAAGACAAAATCAAACTGTTTTAGCAAAGAATGCAAAGTCCTTCATGATCTGGCCATCTATTTCATTCTCTATACCCACACCAACCTTACCGTTTTCATCTTCTTAAACTACTATAATTTGAGATCTGCAACCTGAAGGAATGCCATGGTTTTTAAAGATTCTAAGATTTACATTTTACAAGCTACCGCCCCCTCCAGTGGAGAGTTAGGGGCTGGAGAGAATTCTAGATTCACAATTTAAAAATTATTTTTTCTCCAGTAATCAAGTGGTTTTGTTTTCTACTCTTTCCTAGCTTTAAGTGCACTGGAAAGTCCTACCTTTTCTCTACTGAAAAAGATGTCAGAAAATCACTTCATAATCACTGAAAGTGGCCCATCCAATCAAGGCTTTGATTACATGCAGACATTTTCAGAAGGGTGGTGGGATAAGGGGTTAACCCTACTGCTCAAAGCAGGGGAGAAATCAGACCCTTTGAGTTTTGAAGTTTTAAAGGAAAATTACCCAACCCCCAGATAATAAGCCCCAGGAGAGGGAAGGGGGACAAAGGTTTGGGTTGACTGACCCCTGGGAAGAAGCTCTGCATATGAAATGGAAGAGCTGAGCACTAGGAGCAGCCCTTTAATGGAGTGTAGCAGAAGATAAGTGGGGATGTTTTGCTGCAGGGCACCTACTTAAGCTTATATCAACAGAACAGCAGTTACTGTTAAGACTACAAAGCACTGTTTTTTAATTCCACATAGCAAAGAGAAACAATAACGGCAATGAACTGATCAGACTTCAGTCCAGTTCTAAAACAATTTGGTAGAAGATGGTAGTATGATTTGGGTGTTGGTGGGGAGAGTTCTCAGATAATTTGGTGGGGAGCAGGAGTTTCAGAAGGAACTTAGTATATTTACAGCTAATAAGGTCAAGCTGTGGAGGCAATGCTGTTAACAAAGGGTAATGCTATAAAACCTAATCACTAAGTACATTTCCCAATTAAAACATCTAATTTTTGTTTAAAAGTAGTGGCCTTTCTTCTTCCCTCAGCATCAACATTATTTTTAGCTCAGAGGCTCTAACATATTCTTATGACCCTTACTGTCTATTGTTATAATAAATAAAGCACAAAGCCATTAAAACAAAGCAGCTGTGTGGCCTGCAGCATAACAGTTTTTTCTCTATCCTTGGAGAGAATGCCAGCTCCTAAGTCCATTCTAGTGGACTGCATGAAGTAAATCACGTTCAGGAAATAACCAACTACTACTATGATAAAATCCTGTGCTGGAAAAAAATGCCTTCACTTCCAATTCTCTGAACATGCTTATTCCATACACCTGTCCCTTGGTACTTACTGTTCTTAACATCTGCAATACCTCATCTCCCTACAACCTACCTGGTAAGTCTTCCTCACCCCTACTGACTTTCAAACTCTTCACTTCAGTTACATATTTATTATATCTTGATCTTCTTTTCTTAATAATCTAGTGGGCTTGAGCCTCTTTGTAAGAAATATTAACTCTAATTAATAAAGCATTTAGGGTAAAACAAAATCTAAGATCTATTAGTAGAATCAACATATGTCCAAGTGAAAACGGTTGCTTTTAAGGACTGAATTTTTAAATGGACAATTTGAATTTCATTCAACAACCATTTAAGAGTATATACCATAAAAAATTTGGTCTTAAAATTTTATAAATTAACTATCACTTCACAGAAAATATCATTCCTGCTTCTTGCTCTGATTAGACATGATCGAGGCAATTTCAGTGCTTAAATATACTACTTGAATCTTTATATAAAATTAATTCTTTGAACTGATTTCAGCATATTTTCTAATTCTTTTTCTCATTAATTAGATTTTGTCACTCCTTTTGATTCTCATAATTCAAAGACTGAAAAACTGGGCATATCTCATGAATCTACAAGTTTAGTTAAAAATGCTTATACCATTTTTTTTTTGTGTATGCATAAAATGCAAAAATAAAAATGCTGGCAATCCAAAGTAATATGTAAACTTAGAACAGCACTTAATCATACTTTTTTTTTTTTTCTAGTGGCTGGCCTGTACAGGGATACAAACCTGTGATCTCAGTGTTCTAATGCTACGCACTAACCAATTGGGCTAACTGGCTAGGCCTGGTTTTCTTTTTTGTAACATCATTTTTGTATATTTAATGATGATGTTTTACTTTAGTATTATGGTTGGCCTATTATTGTTCACTTTAAGCCTCACTCTAAATTTTATAAATTTCAGTGACCATGAATAATAGTCTACTGGTCACCACCTTTCAGTGTGGAGGACACACATCAACACAGTCAGAAAACTACTAGGTTTTTCTCTTAGCAATTGGAATTTTTTTTTTTTTTTTTTAAAGATGACCGGTAAGGGGATCTTAACCCTTGACTTGGTGTTGTCAGCACCATGCTCACCCAGTGAGCTAACCGGCCATCCCTATATGGGATCCGAACCCGGGGCCTTGGTGTTATCAGCACCACACTCTCCCGAGTGAGCCACGGGCCGGCCCATAGCAATTGGAACTTTCCGTGCAGTCTTGGCTTTGCCTCCTTCTCTGGTAAAACACTTCTAAGGTGTCCTCAGTCTCTTACCTCCTATTCTATTTTCCAACATTCCTCCATCTTTATGAATCAAAAACCCCATTTTGGGCTCTTCCAGGGTGATCTTCAGTTTTTATTTGTGGTCTCCCTATCTCTGGCCACCAGATATTATCATGTATACACCATGTATACCATTTTCTAGCTTTCCTATTTCTTTCCCCTTATTATTATAAGAATAATTTATCATGTGCTAGGATACTCTTTCACCATCCCACTCACTAGCCAGGTCATTCTCCCTTTCTCTTTCTCTAGCAAAAACTTATCCATAGGTATAGAATCACTGATCCAATTTTAAAATGGTAAGATATAGCTAAAAATAATCACCAATTTCAAAATACTTGCTTTATGTCTCAAATCAGACACATCTGGCCATTTTCTATTCAAGAATTAAATAACATGCTGGACTAATTCTTGTGGTGCATTAAATCTTTTAGGGAAGTAGTAAGCACACTAGACTTACAACTTAATAAAATGACATCTCCTTAATTCTGCTGTATATACCCTAGCCCCCATCTCCCATCTGCACTGCCTCTGTCTTGTTAAGCCCTAATTATCCTCTCATCTGGACATTCTGAAGTTGTCTCAGAAATAGCGGTCTTACCTAGTCTCTCAATAGTCCCCGATTCATCATCCACACTTCTGCCTGAGTGATCTTTCTAAGGAAGTATCTTCATTCATCACTCTCCTACTAAAAACTCCTTTTCAGAGTCTCAGGATAAAGTCAGACTTCCTAGCATTTGGTATAATCCCCTCTTTACGCCCAATGCCTGATCTGGACTACTGCCAGTGAGAGAGAGCCAGAGTCTTATCTCTCACTGTACCTTCCTGCACCACTGTACCTTCTTGCACCACCGCACAGCGCTTCTTCACCCTATGTTGCAATGCCCTTCCTATTCTGGTCCATGTAAATGACATCTCTCTGCTTAAGCATCAATTCTTTTATAAAGTGTTTCCTAACACTATCTCAGAGATAACTTACTTCCTCCTTCTTTGTCCTTCCCTCCCCTACAATTTACCACAGGAACAATGTTCTCTCACAATGTTTATAACACAATTTTTTCTTAGTTTTGTATATAGCTGTCTCCATCTCTAATATATAAATTTCAAGAGCAGAGAGGGCATCTTATTTCTGTATTCTAACATACAACACTTAATAAATGTTAAAAAAATAATGAAGGTACCATTTAAAACCAGCAAATTACTCCTCAGTTTTTGTAGCATCTATTCTGAGCTTCAGATAAGCACTTCTAAAATACCAACTGGACATCTCCACACATATGTCTTGCAAGTACTTCAAGTTAAAAATGTCCACACCAAAACTCATTATTTTTCCTAGAAAGTTACTCCTTTATCATGATCTACCCTTGATCCAAACTAAAAACTCACTTCCCTACCTCTGGTCTATCCCTCCTTCAGCCCACTCTTCATAGTCATTCGTTATCTTGATATAAATATCTCTCTGACAACAGCATTCATTTAAAATACACAAGCAAAGCCTAGCTTTCTATAAAAGGTCCAGACTCTGAGTTCCAAAACAAAGCTGGTGAGACACCATAGAGGGTAATAATAACTTAGGGTTAGGAGGTCCAATATGGGGGTATTAAAAAATAAAAATAAATAAAAATAAATAAATAATCTCTGATAACTCCACTTCCCTACTTAAATAATACACTCTATAGCTTATTCTGTTCAGAGGATAAATTAAAACAATTTGGCAAGAACGCTCAAAATCTGGCAACACCTACCTATCCAGCCTCATCTCTTGCAAATTTCTCCCATTGACCTTAACCTTAAGTTCTACAGAAATGTATAAAGAAATGTAGGTAGGTGGGCAATTGAAAGCCATTCCTAATAGAAATACGGATGTTTCTAGCCGCAAGAAGCAGGAAAAGAAAGCAAAATCCAATTGTTTTTTGTCACATCTAAAGGTGCTGCAGGGTAATGGTATTAATCTATTGAAGTAACACACACACAAACACATCCACACGTATCAGGAGAATAGGTTAAATGGGTGGGTATCAAGAGCAATGGTAAGCTACATGTGGCATACAAGGGAGAGACACAATGAACCTGATTGATATAGGAAGTGCCTAGCACATAGCAGGTACTCCAAAAAAATACTTTCTGATTGAATGATGCATGAATAGGACAGAAATGTTTAATCAGACCTCACTGTAAAATATCCTAAGATTATCCACTTCTCTGTACTCTTGGATAAGGAACATGAGCCTTCTTATCATGTGAGAGGGATCCTCCTCATTATCAATTAATAAACTGGTATGTTGGTTTACAAAGTAGTCTCTTCTCCATAGGTGGGAATAACCCTGAGTCAGTGAACAAAATGAACCTTGTGGATCTAAAATGCTGAAGACCTGTCCTCAGGCAATGGTAATTTCTCTGACAAAACACAAACGTGAAAGGTCTCACAGCTGCCAGCCAAGTCTCCCCCAGTGCCACTTCAGCTGCTGACAGGAATACCTACCACATCTCTGCCTTTGCAGATATGCTAAAACTCAATTCAAAGCTTACTGTCTGCAGTAAGAGTCTTTGAAACCCCTTCTCCTTGCAATCTTTCTCTCATCTTTACTCCACCATATCAGTTGTCACATGATACTATAATTACCTGACTGCTTCCCTTTAGTCTTTGCATTCTCTGAAGTCTAGCATCAACTTTTTATGTGCTTTTTAAGTGTAGATTCACTGAGTGAATTTTTGATCCTGATCTGCAACACATCAAACTAAATCCATTACCTAAAAAGATTTTTTAAAGACCTGAACTAAATTAATTTTCATTTATATTTATTTAAAAGAAAATAGCTATCACAATACATTTTAGAAGTAGAAACTTATTGCAAAGAAGATATATTTATTTGTTAAATATGGGAATTATTATTAGGAAGTCTTTAAAAAGGAGTACCCTTAGAAATTCAACCCATTTTGTTTACCAGGCGTGTACCCTATGCCACTCAATCCAACCTAAGCATTAGTTTCCTCTGTAAAACAAGAATACTAACATCAACCTCTTAGCATTTCTGTAAGGATTAATAGACAACATGTACTTATAGACAAGTCTAAGTGACAACAGTTACAGACATAGTATTTAATATAAGTAAATCTGCAGAACCACATAATAGCAATAAATTAACTTGTCTCATCCTTCATTGGAAGCTTTCAGGGAAATGAGAAGCTTAATCTTACTACAGACCATATGAGGGTGCTTCAAAAAGTTAACGAAAAGATCTGTATTATCTTTTTTAATTCTATTTTTTCATAAACTTTTTGAAGTACCCTTGGATACTCTTCTCATAAAGTACAGAAAAGCTGGTTGGCTCACCCCAGGATAAAAGGGATGTAGGGAGAAGGTTAAATATGACACCCATTTACCCTGGTTATCTTAGGCTGGAAAGTAAGTCTGTTAAAAACATGGAATCTGTCTATAATTCCTCCTTGCAAAAATGCTCTTGTCTCCAAAAGGATGTTGGCCAGAGGGGTGATGTTAGACATGGGAGCTCTAGCATGAATAATCTTGAAAACCTGTTAAATGAAGACTATAAGAAATATGACCACATTATCTTTCAAATGCTATTAGGGAATATGTAGCATAGCTATCTAAAATTCCTTTTACAGGACACAAAAGATGGGAAGACATTCCATATTCTTGGAGTGGAAGAATTAATGTGAGAATGTCCATACTATCCAAAGCAAACTACAGATTCAATGCAATCCTCATCAAAACACCAATGTTATTCTCCACAGAAACAGAAAAAAAAGAATCCTAACATTCATATGGAACAACAAAAAACCCCAAATAGCCAAAGCAATCCTGAGCAAAAAAAATAAAGTTGGAAGTATAACACTACCTGACTTCAAATTATACTATAAAGCTATAGTAACCAAAATAGCATGGTACTGGCAAAAAACCAGACACTTGGACCAATGGAACAGAATAGAGAACTCAACTTTCAGCCAACTGATCTTTGACAAAGGCACCAAGAACATATATTGGGGAAAAGACTGCCTCTTCAATAAATGGTTCTGGGAAAACTGGACATCCATATACAGAAGAAAGAAACCAGACTCATACATCTCACCATATACCAAAATCAACTCAAAATGGATTACAGACTTAAATATAAGACCTCAAACTATAAAACTACTAAAAGAAAACATAAGGGAAACACTTCAGGAAGTAGAACTGGGCAAGGCCTTTATAAATATGACACCAAACACATAGGCAACAAAAGGAAAAATAAACAAATGGCATTAAATCAAACTAAAAAGCTTCTGCACAGCAAGAAACAATTAACAAAGCAAAAGGACTACCTATAGAGTAGAAGAAAATATTTGCAAACTATACATCTGACAATGGATTAATATCCAAAATATATATATAAGGAACTCAAGCAACCTAACAGTAAAAAAACACAAATAACCCAATTAAAAAATGGGCAAAGGAGCTGAATAGGCATTTTTCAATGGAAGATATACAAAGGGCCAACAGACACATGAAAAAATGCTCAACATCACTCAGCATCAGTGAAATGCAAATCAAAACCACTTTGAGATATCATCTCACCCCAGTTAGACTGGCTATGATAAAAAAGACAGAGAATAACAAATGCTGGCAAGGATACAGAGAAAGGGGAATACTCCTATACTGTTGGTGGGACTGTATATTGGTGCAGCCATTATGAAAATGGTATGGAGGTTCCTCAAACAACTACAGACAGAACTGCCAAACAATCCAGCAATACCACTGCTGGGAATATACCCAAAGGAATAGAAATCATAATGTTTTTTTTTTTGTCCTTTTTTGAGACCGGCCGCACCGCGCTCAGCCAGTGAGCGCACTGACCATCCCTATATAGGATCTGAACCCGCGACGGGAGCGCTATTGCGCTCCCAGCGCCCCACTCTCCCGAGTGCGCCACGGGCTCAGCCCAGAAATCATCATGTTGAAGGGATACCTGCACTCCTATGTTTACTGCAGCTCTATTTACAGTAGCCAAAACTTGGAACCAATCTAAATGTCCATCATCAGACGACTGGATAAAGAAAATGTGGTATATTTAAATAATGGAATACTACTCTCCCATAGAAAGAATGAAATATTGCCATTTGCAGCAACATGGATAAACTTACAGAAAATTATGTTAAGTGAAATAAGCCCTACACAGAAAGAGAAATACTGCATGTCCTCAATCATAACTGGGAGATAACAAATACACAAATAAAAAAAAAGAAAGAAAGAAAGAAAGATATAACAATCACAATACTATGATCAACTTTCAAAAGGAGAGAACAGAACTGAGGTTACCAGTGGTGGGAAAGGGGGAGGGAGAGGGGGGATAAGGGAAGAATTCGTAAAGGGCCATGAATAACGACTACAATGTATAATGTTGAATATACTAATTATCCTGATTTGACTGTCACATATTGCACACAGATGTTGATATTCACCTCTGTACACCACGGATAGGTATAATCAACTATGTTTCATAATAAAAAAAAATTCCTCTTACGTTCTTCTGGTTTCATTTCAGTTATTTTTTGCAGCCAATTTTTCCATGTTTGGCAGTCACAAGGCTCATGTGCTTCACCAAGGCACTCCCTAAAGAAGAAAACATAGAAAGTGCAATTTAAAAATATTATTCATCAATATCAGGTGAAAAAAATAGGTGGGAAGTACTCTTCCAATTTTAAAGGTGAAATCATTAAGGCATAGGGACTAATGAGAGATGAAGTATTTCAACAGAGGAATTGAAAATTTAATTCCAATATTTGATACCACTGGACTAGTTTTTTTTTTTTTTTAATCAGTACATTCACTTATACATTTCAAAAGTTACAAACAGATTACCTAGTAATCTATAAATTACCTAACTTATAACTTAGTTTTGCATGCCTTAAAAGCTATAATAAATTTTATCAATTAGGTTTTTTTTTTTTTTTCCTTTTTGTCTTTTTTCGTGACCGGCAAAGGATCGCAACCCTCAGTGTCGCGCCTGTACCGGACTGGGACTGGCAGAGGGATCGCAACCCTCGGTGTTGCGCCCGCACCTTGCTCAGCCAGTGAGCGGCCGGTCTGTACGTGGGATCCGAACCTTCGGCGGGAGCGCCGCCGCGCTCCCAAGCGGCGCACTGTGGCAGTGCGCCACCAGGCCGGCCCCATCAATTAGGTTTTATCTTCACTAATACTTTAAAAATTGTTGTTACTCAAGGTAGCAGAACTGCCTTTATTCAGAAGCTTGTAAGACACGCAGAAGAGCAGGCCCCACTAGACCAATAGATTAGAATCTGCATTTTGTCAAAATTACCATATGACCCTTCTTCATTTTATAGTTTGAGAAGCACTATTTTAAGTCACATTTTTGCAGTTACTTTTACCTCTGAATTCCCAGGTAACAGCTAGGGCAACCTAATTTACTTTTACTGGAATTTGGCAAATTTTGATTTAAATAAGTAAAAACATCAATTTATCATTTGTAACTCAATTTTGTATTCTTTCTATAGCTATATAAAAAGTCAAATACTGGTCTTGATGGAGGAGCAAAAAATAGAAGAGGTCTGGGGGAGAAGCAGCAAAAAAATGCAGCTACAGTCAATGCCATCTCTCTGTGTATGGGGTAAAAAGCTGCCACTGCAGTAGATGCAGTTGCCTCCTACACTTCTCCTGGCCCAGGGTAGGATTTCCCTGCTGGCTGGGCAATGTGCTATGGCGAAAGGGGAGCAGGAATTCCTTTATGTGGAGGTGATAAAGGAGGGGAGGACAGAGACAGTTATTTAAAGGAAAAAAGGGGGGAGACCAAAGAATTAAACAAGAGTTTTCCCACTAAAATGATGACACCAAAAAGTCAAACACTAAAAAGAGCTTAAAGCCTTTATAAATTGCTCATTTTGGGATGGCCAGTTAACTCAGTCAGTCAGAGTATAGCCTATAACACCAAAGTCATGGGTTCAGATCCCAGAACCGGCCAGCCATCAGAACAAAACAAACAAAATTCATTTTAATTCAATATGAGGCTATACTGTATATTACAAAGCTAATTATTCTAGTTAATAATATTATTTTGGGGAGAGAAATACTCAATCTGGAAGTGACATCATTATCATCATCATCAGTGTTATTTTAAATAAAGATCTTATTTGCAAAGGTTAAGTCTGTTAAGAAAGCACACCAAGTGACTCAGGCAGAGTCTTACAGAGTAAGAGGTAATATTTCACTATATTAAGAATGTACCAATTCTATTTCACACATCAAGAAAACAGAATATAACAAGTGTTGGTGAGGCTGTGCAAAAATTGGAAACCTTGTTATTCCCAGTAGAAATGTAAATGCTGATGTAGCTGCTATGGAAAACAATTTGGTGGTTCCTCATAAAGTTAAACATAGAATTACCATATGATTCAGCAATTCCACTCTTAGGCATATACCTAAAAGAACTGAAAGCAAGGACTCAAACTTGTACACCAACGTTCATAGCAGTACTATTCGCAATAGCCAAAAGGTAGAAACAACCCGAGTGTCCATCAACAGGTGACTGGATAAACAAATTGTGTTATATATATATATATACAGAGGAATATTATACAGCCATAAAAAGGAATGATATTCTTATACATGCTACAACATGGATGAATCTTGAAAACATGTTGTAAATAAAATAAGCCAGACATAAAAAGATAAATATTGTAGGATTCTACTTAATTTAAAGATCTAGAACAGGCTAATTCGGAGAGACCAGAAAGTAGAATGGTGGTTACCAGCAGCTGGGGTAGGAGAGTAAGGGGAATTACTCCTTAATTGTTATAGACTTTCTATCTGGTATCAAGAAAAAGTTCTGAAAATGGATAGGGGTGATGGTTGCATTGTGAATGCAATTAATGCCACTGAATTGCATACTTAAAAATGATTCAATGGTAAAAAAAAAAAATCCTGAAAAGATAATTTAGTATTTTTACATTCCTGACATCACCTAACCTGTCACCTGGGAAATCTTTTCCATAACTGTGGCTTTATAGAGCTCCTAGCAACTTAACAGTAACTTAAGAGACATTCAAAAAATACTGGGTTGATGAAAAATGGAAGTGCGTATATTAGATTCACTTTGGTGTATATTAAAATCAACTTTGTTTTCCAGAAATGTAAGGGATATCTGTGGTAATTGTTAGTTTTAATTTGGCACACATGCTAGCATACACCAGAGTAAGAAATATGCCTACAAATCTAGCAACAGGGATTCCATATGGTGCTGGAGAATACATGTGGGAATGCAGAATCTACATTTTTCACAACTCATTTAAAAAAAAAAAGGCTTTTTGTCAATTATATGTTAAGAAAACTGGGGAAACAAGTCTTGAGGTGCAAAATACCCTTTCAAGAGGCTACTTCAAAAAGTTTGTGGAAAAATAGAATTAAGAGGTTATCTTTCTATGAACTCTTTGAAATACCCTTGTATATCTGAAGTATCTAAAACAAACAAGTGAAGTCAATGAAATAAAGTATTTCCATTAAGTTTAAGATATTTTTCCTTGGAGATTAAACAGCATATTTAATATCCTTTTCCTAGCAGAATAAATACTTATATATTGAGAATATATAATATTCAATACTTATATATTGAGAAAATATATATATTTTCTGACAGAAAAAAGAAAATAATCATGGTGAAAAAAAAGCCCAATGTTTTCAAATAGAGTCTGAAAAAAAAAAAAAGCCACAGAAGGTTTTCTTTTCCATAATCTCACAGGAGGACACAGACCTGCTATTTTTCCCTGAGTGCCAGCCCAATCAGTAAGATTACTTCAAGGTTTTATAAGAAGTTGGCACAGTTTCTACTATTTTCCAATGCAATACTAAGAGTGGGTATAAAAAGGAGACACTTACTAAGGCATCTGGGAAAATAAGTTTGAACTTCTCCAAAGTATAGTAACAATAATGCTACCAGATACAATAGGTGACTGATAACCTGGATTGTCAATGTAGAGAAGAGAGGTTATTATGAGAAAATTAATAGGGCTGGACTGGTGGCGCACTTGGTAGAGTGCGGCGCTTGAGAGTGCGGCGGCGCTCCCGCCGAGGGTTCGGATCCCATATAGAGACCAGTCCGCTCACTGGTTGAGCGCGGTGCGGGCGTGACACCGAGGGTTGCAATCCCGTTACCGGTCAAAAAAAAAAAAAAAAAGACAAAAGGGGGAAAAAAAAAAAAAAGGAAAAAAAAAGTAATAGAGAGTAGAATGTGCTATGGATACTAGAAAGCTAAATTTCTGAAGAAAGTTTTAACGAATAATGGGTGACAAGTATTCTAAAGGACCTGGTATTTGTTGCAACTTCATCTCGCTGGTCAAGATGGCAAAATAGATGGTCCCCAGCGTCGCTCTCTCCCACAAATCAACTAATTTACAACTACTAAAAAGGAATGACAGCCGAGCTGGGGCTGCTAGAGCTCAGGGGAAGAGGAGGTGAGATCTACAGAGTTCATGAAGGCAGGAGAAGCCACAATGAGAGAAAGAAGAAACTGTTTTCACCATTTCAAGCCCCAGCTGCTTCAAGGCTGGCTCTGGCAAGCACATGGAGCAAGAGCTGGCAAAAACCACTGCTGTGCCCTTCATATGAAGTTACTTGGAGGTGGCAGGGGAGAAGAGAGTCTTGGTGGCCCCCAGGCCAGCAAGAGCACTAACAGGGTTCCTGTTGCCCTGCACAGAAGTGAGGAGCCACAGACAACTGAAAAAAGGAGCCACTCAGAGGCCGATGAGTCATAGCAAGGGACCGGTGCATGGCCTGTCTCATTGGAAGTGTTTGGAGTGCAGGCAGTGGGGGAGTTGGGCCACTGGGGGAACACTGGGGCACAGGATGGACAGCTGATCTGCCCTCCACTCAGCACACGCTCAGTCAGTGGAGACTGGTCAGGAACTGCTGGGGGTGCAGTTTGCTGAAAAGACTCAGGCCCAGACTAGAGTTTCCACAAAATCCAGGTGTATCAGACATCACAAGACCTGGAAGATCTTACAAGGTCAACAATTAAAACCTGAGCTGCACAAAAAGCCTTCCCTATCAGCAACAAATCAACAATTTAGCTCAATCACAAGGCTCAGGTGCTGGTTCCCTAAGGAAGTTTCCCCATTTAAGAAGTAACCAAAGGACAGCACATTAGTTCCAGTGTAGAGTTTAAGTGGTGGGAATAGCAAATAATCCAACACAGAACTGAAAGAAAAAACAAAATACCCACAGATCAGAGACAAAGTTTGATATTAACCAGTAAAGGTCTACCACCACCAAAGAACACCTATAAACCCTACGAGCAACAGAAGCCTCCTGAGCCATGGGCCTCAGCCACTCCCCGCCCCCCAACTGCTCCCAGCCCAGCCATGACCACCGAGCTGCCACAGGACGTGCCCCGGGCTCCCCAGCTGGGGTGGTTGGGGACAGATTGCTTCAGCCACATGCTGCCTGACATCTCCATCTAGCCCAGAGATCACTGAGCTGCCACCAGAAGCCCCCTGGTCTCCCTTCCTGGAATGAGGATGTCACAGGCCTCCATCATGCTGCCCTTCCTTCCTCCTCCTCCCACTTTATTCCCCTCCCCTCTCCCCTTCCTACCCAACTGCTCTGCAACAACAATTCAGAATGCAAAAAAAAGTAATATTAATAATTTTTTTTTTTTTTAAAAAACATCTCAAAATATCACTAAAACAAGTGTATGGGGAGAAGAATATTGGCACATAGCCAACTGAATCTTAGCTAGAGACACCAATAGAGTGGGTTATTCAGGGAAAAAAAGTGCCCTGGTAAGAGATTATAAAAAACAAAAAGCGGGGGTGGGGGTTGTCTAATCTAAAGTCCTCAACCTTGTCCAAATATGATCGGATGGCTAACCTAATATCAACAGATCTAAGAACAGCTCCTTCCTTGAAAACATGTCAATACGCACACTGTTGGCAGGAATATACAGTGGCTCCAAAGAGTTCTGGAAAAAGAAAAATCTACTAAAGTTTCAAGTGTCATTACTTGAAAGAAGGAATTTGTATCAAGAAGTTGGCCAACTTCAGTTCAATGCCATTTTAGAACTGTATTAAAAACCAATCTTGAGTGCATTAAGTAGAAATCATTGTGATACTCCCTCTCAGCTAACATTTTTGAGTATACCAGGCAATGTTCTAAATACTTGACATATACTGACTCATATAATCCTCATAACAACTCTTTGAGATTGGTACTGTTTATCCCATTTTACATGCACAGAGAGGTTCAGTAACCTGCCAAAGTTCACACAGGTAGCAAGTGGATGATCTAAAATTTAAAGCTAAATAGTTGGGCTCTGGAATTAGCACTCTTTATGTTGACTACATCAGATAAGAAGATTTCTATTTTATTACCAAATTATTATAAAAGATAATGCTTGTTTATCACCAAGCCACACAGCTGATTAGTGGCAGAACTAAGTATCAAATGCATGTCCTCTGTCCCCAGATCAATATCAATCTTTGCTCTACTGAAATCTGATAAACTGAACTCCAAAGCAGTATGTATTTTGTAGGGTACCCTACTTTGTATAACATAATATTTAAATAAGGTCTTGTGGTGGCACTCTGTCAAATAAATAGCATGTTTTTATTTCTGGGCCTCGGAAGAGCTGGGAAACATTTTGCTAGTTGGCAGGACTCTGAAACTTTAATAGCTTGACACTGCCCATCTGGAAAAACCTTTTTTCCATTAGAGTCTGAGGGTGATTTTGTAAGAGAAGACAAGATGCAACTATTAAGATCCACAAATAAGGACAACTTCATCTATTTTGCTCAGAGGACTCTTGCAGAGTCCCTTTGCCTGTGAAGTCTGTGGAGAGGGAGATGAAGCATGAAACTATTGCTTTAACTCAATTAAGATTCATGATCCTAACAAGGAAGGTAGGTGTTGTCAAAATCATTATCATGAGTACTGAAAAACGGAATGAGTTGATGACAACTTTAATGCAACGACATTCACTTTCAGAGTTTTCCCTAAATACTTGACAAGTCGGCACGTTGTACTCTGATTCACTGGAAACATAAGTAGACTAGAAACCTGATACTGTAGTTTCTCAACCTATGCATCATTATGATTCAAACCTTTCTATCAGGGGTTTAAATTTGTTTCTTGGAGGTGATGACACTATTTTAAAGGCGTCTTTGCATAGTTCCAGTAAATAAATGTTCCACGGCTGAGTGATATATTAATAACCCCACCAGATTACTATTTAGAATATTCCTGCTAGTCAATTTCAGTGAATAACTCTCAAATATGTTTGACTATCTATGGCTTTAGAAAAAGAATTTCATGTTGTTTCTCAGTTTCCACTGGAAATACTGGTGATTAAGAGACCAGAGGACATTGTGACATAAGACAGAAAATGCCCACTATCCCAGGTTAAATTTGAGCTCTTCTCTTACAAATCAGGATTTGGCGGTCAAGAAGTATTTCTGACAATAATTTGTTAAAGAGTTGTCTCAGAGAAGACGGACTTTGTGTCAATTCAGAGGGCAGAGAAGTTACATAGTAGCATACTCTATTTAACACAAAGAAAAATGGGGAAAGGTCATTGGCTCAAGTCAAAGTCCATTCAGGTTTTGAAAACTGTCTGGACATAACTTTGTGCAGATCAGACAATTATGAATCAATTATAAAGGCTAGGCGGAGAAAGCACCCTCGATTCAGTCACAAAGGGCACAGAACTTGGTGAACAAGTTATAACAGAAAGGGTTACCATGTGGTAGGAAGGGAAATGCCCACTATCACCTTCCTTCCCAACAATGAATATACTGTCATACCCAGGCAGACATCTCCTGGGCAAGGCTCAACTGATTCTGTCACACGCAGTTCTTAAAAAGAAGAAACAATTATTGTCATTTGTTGCAGTTTTTATAATCTTTAGAGAATTATTTCTGAACTTTCTGGGGAAAGAGAAGCAAAACCAAAATCACATGCCTTTATTTTGTCAAGATTTCTCTTACAAAGCTTCCTTTTGCATGAGCAGATTTTGCTTTTCATGGAAATAAGGGATTAGGGAACTAGAAAACGTGACCATTTTCCACTTAGAATTTCTGATTATGGTCAAAGCTCTTATACTATATGACTAAAATAAGAAGGTAAGAATGTAAAAACAGGGATTGTAAATTAATGCCAGAAGGTGAAGTAGAAAAATCCTAGGATTTTTACACACAGACCGCCCCCCCCACACCCTTCACAATCCTATAGCTTAGCGAATATCAAAACTGAAAGGCAAGATTAAATGGAAGAACAAATCTGAGTTTGCCCCTCCTTAAAACCTATTTTTATTTCATTTAAGTCATCTTCTTCCCTTCCCCTAAGGTGCTATGTCCAGAAAATGATGATTCTATTTGCTACTACTACCCTTATAAATAGGAGAAAGAGTAAATAATTACTAAATGTGATCTTAGTACATATGGCCATTCAGATTCCTTGAACTGAAATAAAATTCAAAGTAGGGCCTGTGTTCTAGACATATAGTCTCCAATGGATCTTGAGAATAACCAGCCTGATGAAGTATGAGAAGGAGTAGGCTGATATATTTCTTTAAAGGTTGGTCTAAAAATTTACAGTTTATAGCATACATATACAGTTTTTAGAGTCTGACCTATATTGGTAGGTTTTCCTTTATTTCCTTATTTTCAGTCAAACCAAACTTATTACTTGTAGCATACAAAGAGAATGGGGAAGAATACAAGAAAATAAAAGCTAAACTACAGCGAAAACTAGTAAAAGCTACACCACAGAAACCACAGAGCTTAAGAAGACAATGCCAGTCACAGGTTTTTTTTTTTTTTTTTGTCTTTTTGTCTTTTTCTGTGTCCGGCAATGGATCGCAACCCTCAGTGTTGCCCCCGCACCGGACCGGGGACCGGCAACGGGATCGCAACCCTCGGTGCTGCTCCTGCGCCTCGCTCAGCCAGTGAGCGGGAACCGGTCTGCATGTGGGATCCGAACCCTCGGGCGGGAGCGTCGCCGCGCTTCCCAAGCGGCGCACTATCCAGTGCGCCACCGGGCCGGCCCCCAGTCACAGGTTTTATTTTCCTTTCAAAACCTTATTTTACTCTAATCTCAGCAAATGCTATCTTTTTATTTTACCTTCTAGATATTTTACTAATTTATGTTTTCCTTCTGTGTAGCCTTTCCAATCAATCCTCTAAATCAGCCTTTTTCAATCAGAATTCCTTAACGGAACCAGAGAACTCAGAAAATGATTTATGCAATAATTTTTCTCAATTTTCGCAAGGATTGTATATGTAAGAAAATAGCCTATTCATTTTCAGGAATAGCTTAACAAAAGTTGTTTAACTGGCTCAATCCATTCCCAGAGAGTCCCTGATCCCAGAGAGTACCTGAACAAACAGAGCTCAGAAATAGCATGTTACTCTTGAGAAATAACTTCTCAAGATGGTGGCTAGTCACCAGCCCTTTGTTCTCTTTATTTCCTGGTTCCTCTCCCTTCTCAGGACTTTTGGCGGGCCTTTTTCACGGGCTTGTCCTGAGCTGTCAAAGGAATGCCTTATAAGGATATACTAAAACTTAGGTGATGTCCAGGAAGATTGTACATCCCATAGTACTCAGCCAGTGAGGAACTCGGGGAGGGACTTGCGCACTAGGGAATAAATTCCTTGCTGTAACTGTTTCAGGTGTGCTTGCCCATCAGATACCCGACCTTGCAAGACCACTATCAAAGTCTCGCTCCACTGTACCTCATGTCTCCATGTCCATTCTTTGGCATTGGACAGGTGAGGGTATTTCTCACATATATAATTATAGGTTGCACATCCCTAATCTAAAAATCAGAAATCTGAAATGCTACAAAATCCAAAACTTTTTGAGTACCAACATGATGGTCAAAGGAAATGCTCACTGGAGTATTTTGGATTTCTGGATTAGGAATGCTCAGCTGGTATGTATTCTGCAAATATCCCCAAATCTGAAAAAAATCCCAAACACTTCTGGTCCCAAACATTTCAGATAAAGGATATTAAACCTACAGTACCATTCTATTTTTTTTTTTTTTTTTTTTTTTTTTTTTTCCAGCACCATTCTAGATGCAGAGCATGCATAAAATGAATGCCTTAGAGCACTAGAGTTTAATTTTCTTAAGAAACCCCACACCGGCTCAGAAGAAAAAGCTCCTTTATTATTTTAATATTCCTACTTTAGAATAAAGTATATTCATATTCATCTAAATACCATTTATTTGCTTATAGTTAAGTTCATTAACTTCTTTCTCATTCCTGCAGCCAGAGCCTTATCTTTCATGGTGTAGTACTGAGGAGGAGTTAGGAAACAACTGTGTTCTAATAAAACTTTACTTTCAGAAATAGACATGCACAGTAGTTTGCTGATCCCTAACCAAGAGTTTGGTGCTATATATAGATTGGCAAATAAAATATTTTTAGCAAATGATGATTATGAGGATAAGAAACTTGTCAGGGTAGGGATAGTTCTATAACTACATCTTTTTACTATTTAGCAGTACCATAGACTTTGGTTTCTGATAAGTATAAAAGTAAACTGAGAATCTTATATCCATCTAAAGTATATCCATGCATAGGCGATAATTCTGGAAATCAGCAAAAAAGCAGAATACTTTTTTCTGATCATTTAATAACTAAAACAAAGCAGTTAATTGAATGTACTCTGAATAAAGTAGACTGCTGATGGCTGACAAACATATAGTCAAACAATTATGCAGAGTTACATATCCTTTCCATCCTGAGTTCATACTTATTTAGTACTTATCAGACACTAGAAATAGAAACTAAACGAAACAAGACTCAAAAAAAGCCTGTAGTCATTGGTTCCTAATTAGAATTGTGCGTTAGAATCACTTGGGAATTTTTTTTTTTGAGTCTCACTGAAAAACTTACTTAATCAAAATCTCACTTGTTGGAGTCTGGGATAAAAATTTTGAAAAGATTCCTTAGTAACCCTGGGTACCCCTGGTTAAGAATCACTGGCAGAGCTTGTATTACAAGAAGATAAACTCTAACATTTTCTAATCTAAGGTCAGCAATCTGGTATTAGAGTTTATGTGCATGGGCTATGAAATCAAACAGAGCTGGACTCTAATCCCTTTTCTGCCACTTCCTAGCTGCATTCCTCTGTGCCTGAATTTCCTTATCTGTAAGATGGACATATAATAGCAGTCAACTCATAGCACTGTTGGGAGAACTCAATATTTAAAACATATTGGCATAGTGTCTGGCACAGATCAAGCACATGATCTATGCTAAATATGAACTATTACAACTTATTACACATTTTAAAAATTAATAATAATATCAAGTACACTACCATTTAAAGGCCTGACTCAAGGTACAAAGTCTCTTTAAAACTGTTAGAAAGGTGATTAGTTTGATCCCAATTTGTCTTATACTAACCAGCAGAAGAGGTGTCCTTTTCCACAATCTACAGCAGGAGCTCTCAGCAATGGGAAGCTGAGTGTATCAGATCCAGATGTATTTGACCCTTGTTTTGTTAGTCTGACTGCTCTTTCACAGGCTGGAGTAGGACACCATTTAATGGCAGGATTATTTTCAACAAAGGCCTGTTTAAACAGCAATAACAAAACACAAAATAATATATTTTAACTCTAAATTCTAATATAGAGTATACCTCTATGGTAATTTACTTTAAAAGCTAAAAAAGAGTGAAATAAATATTATACAAGGAGTTGTCAGTCTGCAGAAATACTTAAAACAGTAAGGGAAAGTACTCAAAAAAATAAGAAAGTAAAAAGTGGCAATTATTAACAACACGATTTTTAAAATTTACGTTCTCTTAATCTAAAAACTAGGTAAATAATGATAAAGTAAAGATGCAATTACTCATACAGAAAATATGTAATTTAAAAATGTTTTCTCATACAATGTGCCACTATTCTGATGAAATATAAGTAGAGTCTTGTATATAATTATTGGTTGTATTAGAAGAGTAAATTTCTAAACAGCACCCTAATACAAATCAATATTATGATGCTTTCAGTGTTAAAGAAGTAGGACTTCTTTAAAAGTCCATATATTTGAGTTTAGACTAAGAAAAATCTGCACAAGGCAGTTAAAATGTAACTTTTAAATCACTCAAAAAAGAAAGTAACTTGCATATATGCTTCCAAGTAACTCCTGGATGAAAATATAGAAAAAAATGAAATAGACATTATAATTTATCATAAAACTATTATTTATGTTAAGAAAAATCAGAAATTTCCAAGTTAGGAATCTTTATTTCTAAATACTTATATTTAGGAGTATAATATATTGCCACCACAAGAAGCACCCCCCCACCCCAGGCTCCTGAGCTGTGGTGGGGGTGGCTGAGAACCTCAGCCACACTCCCCAACATTAGCATCCAGCCTGGCAACAACCGAG
>NW_007726157.1:384962-391636 GCF_000696425.1 Galeopterus variegatus | reverse complement strand
GGGGGGGGGGGGGGGGATCTGGGGTCTCAGCCATGTCCACCTGCCCTCCGCAACCAGGCCAGCCTCATCCTCCCACCCCCACCTTCAGCCACCGCCCCCCCCCGCAACATCTTAGAATCTAAAAATAAATAAATAAATTTTTAAAAAGACAAAAAAAGTCGTATGAAATATAACGTCTTTTGGAAAACCTAAAGTAGGTACTATCTACTTTGAACATTATCTTGATCAATCGGTTATAAAAGTGCAACAGGCAAATTAGCAAACAGTTCTGAGCAATAGTTTTATTTTTTTGGTAAACTACTAAATTAGCCTTTCGCTCTTATAAAATAATGCTTTAGCTTAAAACTTTAATTAATGCCACCACTCCTTTATGAAAGTTTTCTGAGAAACAAAAGTTAGAGCCCATTATTTTATGAATTCTAAAAAAATAAAAAAGGTGCTGGCCAGTTAGCTCAGTTGGTTAGGGTGCAGTGTTATAACACCAAGGTCAAGGGTTCAGGTCCCATGCAGTTCAGCCACCCCCCCAAAAAGAATTAAAGAACATCTGATATATAGGCTTAATAAAATTAAAATTATGGAAATCAGACAGATAATTGACAGCAAACCTTAATATCAAACTGTAGGTATCGTTTGTCCATCTCCTTAGAAACTACACTTTCTATGATATCCACAGGTACAAGTTGGAAGCAATCATATGCAGGGCAGAAAATGTTGTGAGCTTCACCTTCTTGAATTTTCAGATTCAAAAACCTATTAAAATGAATAATTGACAGAAAAGAGGCAAGGATATAAGTTATTTGTATATTCTAAGAATTTTTTCCTTATGCTGAATTTTCTGTTAGAGTATAATTAAAATAACACCAACAACGTGTGGAATATCAATTGTAATACTTATTATCTGCCCAGCCATTCATTTGATACATACATGGATATATAGAGACATATATACAGTATATTGTATGCTTTATATATTTTTACATTTTTATTTTGCTTTATCCTCTCTAAAACTTTGAAGCATACTTTTAGTTAAAAATTCAGAAGTGAGTGGCTTAGAAAGATTATATTCAATTCTCAATATTCTACACCTTTAAATAAAAGGGAGCAATGGCACAGAAATTAACCATAGATACTTCAAGATATCTCGGGGTGGCACTGGAATATATACCATGCCTTTTTTTTTTTTTTAAAGATGACCAGTAAGGGCATATCAACCCTTGGCTTGGTGTTGTCAGCACCACGCTCAGCCAATGAGCAAACCGGCCATCCCTATATAGGACCCAAACCCATGGCCTTGGTGTTATCAGCACCGCACTCTACCAAGTGAGCCACGGGCCGGCCTATACCATGCCTTTTTGAAGAAAATGTTTTCTCCTTATATTTCATTTAGATGAGGATTAAAATGTGTTTTATGTCCCTCTCTAGGCACACTAAATGAGATAGTAAGGAAAGAGCATCCCATAAAGTGGCAGGAGAATAGCCCATGGTGAATTAAGTGGTTAAGAGCAGGATTTTGAGTTAGAAAATTCCAGGTTATCACCAATAAGCTATACAATCTTAAGAAATTTACTTAACTGTTCTGAGCCTCAATTTTACCATATTTAAAATGGAGATAATACTCATAATACACACTTTCCAGGGTTATTATACAGTTTATATAATACAAAGGGTCTTCAAAACGTTCATGGAAGGAATTCACATTATCTTTTAATTCTACTTTTCCATGAACTTTTTGTAGTACTCTCACATGTATAAAATATCTGCATGGTGTCTTGCATAGAGTAAGAATTCATAAACTGTAGCAAGGATTATTATCGTTATTACTATCTAATATTGCCTGTGGAAAAGCAAGACACAATTTTTTCTTTTTTCCTTTTTGTCTTTTTTCGTGACCGGTAACGGGATCGCAACCCTCAGTATTGTGCCCGTACTGCGACCAGCAACAGGATCGCAACCCTCAGTGTCGTGCCCGCACCGTGCTCAACCAGTGAGCGGACCGGTCTCTATATGGGATCCGAACCCTCGGTGGGAGTGCCGCCGCACTCTACCAAGTGAGCCACCGGGCCGGCCCAAGACACAAATTTTTGAAGTATAGATTTAACACTTAAACCTAGAGAAAATAAATAGAAAGTCCGGCAATTAAATCACAACTCTTTAGTCATCACCATCAATAGTTTGATTATTCCATTGCCTGTAAAACCCTTATCCTTTAGTTCTCTTAGTCTCTTAATTCCATTACACTTAGACCTGCTCCCTTTGCTCCACATCCTCCTTCCTCCACATCCTCAATCATGGCACTTCATAGAAAACAGAATCCCCATTGGGCAGCCCCCTCTCTCTTTTTTTAAAAAAACTGAAACCTAATCGTGGGGTACTGTGTTGAATATCAATACCTGTGTGTAATACGTGATGCTCAAACCAGGATAATTAGTATATTCAACATTATACAACGTAATCATTTTTTGTGGCCCTTTAAAAGAATATCAATACCTGTGTGTAATACATGATGCTCAAATCAGGATAATTAGTATATTCAACATTATACAACGTAATCATTTTTTGTGGCCCTTTAAGCCCTCTCTCAAAGTCCTCTCTACCACACTCCAAACCTAGTGGTATCTTTAGCTATTTTTGCTTTCTTCCCACCCAATTCACTGAAAGAGGGCTTCCTCTTTTACTCCCAGGCTAATCCTCAAATCCTCTGGCCAGCTCTGGGAATCACACCATCCATTAGCCTATCTTTTCTCTCTCTCACACTCTAATGGCTCTTACTTGGGCACAATAAACATGCTAAAGTTTTTCCCACCCTGAAAACCCTTTCTAACCAAATGACTCTTTTACTAAATGACCCTCTTTACTTCCACTTTTCTTTCCTTTCACATCAAAGTTTCTTGACAAAAATAGATTATGATAATTTATCATTCCTTCCTCAAGTCCATCCCATTCACTTCTCAACTTGTAGCACTGTGGCTTCTATCGCTTCTTCATTCAATGGCTGGCTCTGTTGAGCCACAATGACTACTCATTAGCACAATTTATTCAAGATTTTTCAGTTTTTATCTTCCTTGACTTCTCTGGAGCATCAGACACTGCTGGACAGTTCTTTCTTTCAAATTTTCTCTGGCTTCCAGGAATTAATTTTTTTCTTGGCATTTTTATTTCTGGTAGTTCTTTGTCCATTTTTCTACTGCTGCCTTTTTCACTCTTGAATTCCTCGTATGGAGTTTACACCTAAAATTCTTCCCTTCCCGTTCCATAAATCTCCTTGGGTGATCTAAACACCCGTAACTTAAACTATACGCTAATGACTGAAATTTAAAGCCCAGGGCCGGCCCATGGCGCACTTGGGAGAGTGCAGTGCTGGGAGCGCAGCGACGCTCCCACCGCGGGTTTGGATCCTATATAGGGATGGCGGGTGTGCTCACTGGCTGAGCATGGTAGCCAAGGGTTGCGATCGCCTTAACGGTCACAAAAAATACAAAAAAAAAAAAGCCCAGATCTCCGGGTTTAGGTCCTCATTAAAGTCCACAGCATAGAGTTTAAGAGGAAATGATGAAATGGTGCTCCCTGAAACATCTCTTCTTTAAATTTAATTAGACAAATTATACTCAAACTAGTAGATGCCCTGGGAAGGCAATCAACATTAGGGCTAATAAAAAGCTTGAATAGTATAAAAGGGCTGGAGGAGGTATTGTAGAACCTTTCTAGCACTTATGAGAGGTAAATTAACACCAATTGCTAAACATAGAAACTGGATAAATTTCAATATTCATTTAGAAATTAATTTTATGATGCTGTCCTAAGTATTAAAATACAGGTTATACTTAAATCATTCAAAGTTTGGCATGTTCACACATGTGCACAAAGTATTTGATAGATATTTACACACTGGGAGACACAATTATGGTCTGACTTTGGAGTTTTGGCAGATCTGGGTTCAAATTCTGGCAAGTTTCCCTACTAGCTTTTTTTGGGTGCGTGTGATCCGAACCCTCGGGCGGGAGCGCCGCCGCGCTTCCCAAGCGGCGCACTATCCAGTGCGCCACCGGGCCGGCCCCCCAGATCTCCCTCTTTAGCTATATATCTTGATTATACACAGGGTATTCTCATTTAAATGTCCCATAGGCAATTTAAATTCAACATGTTTAAAATATTCCATTCTACTTTCAATATGATTTAAAAACCACACTGTTTCCACAAAACTCTGATACATCCAAGAGAAGGGCATTCAGCACCTCAGTTCCCAGTTACATTTTTTTTTTTTTATGACTCTGGATGTCCGGCAAAACATTTTGGAAGAAGTAAGGATGGATGAGGCACTCTTGAAACGCTGTAGAGTAAAGTTCTCAAAATATGATCTGTAGAGCTGTGGGGGTTTCTGACACCTATCAGGGGGGTTATGCAATTAAAACTATTTTCCTAATGGTATGAAGACTATTTGCTTTTTGGTTAAAACTGCCTGGTGTCTTAGCACAAATCGTAGCAGTGGGCACTAAAACAGGACTAGTAAGTAGTCTCTGCATTCATCACTGCCCCACACTTGCAGTTAAAAAAAAAAAGTTCCATTTAAAAATGTTCTTGATGGAGTAATAAGAATGATTAATTTTGTTAAATCTTGACCCTTCAGCACACATCTTTTGGGTATTGTGTGCATAGAAATGGGAAGTAAGCATAATTAACTTCTGCTGCACACCAAAACATGATTGTTGTCTCAAGGAAAAGCTCTTAGGGGATTGTTCAAAGTTGCTAACAGACATACCTGCTTTTTTCATTAAACACTATTTTCACTTAAAAAAATGACTACAATGATTATTCAGATACGGGTATATGGCAGACATTATTTTGAAATGAATTAAATGAGCCTGTTGCTTCAACAACAACAAAAAAACCTGACAGTATTTGTTGTCAATAAAAAAATTCAAGCCTTCAAGTAAAAATTAGAATTTTGAAAAAATTTTATCTGTTATCACGACCTTAACGGCTTCCCAATACACAGAGACTTTTCTGATGAGACTGGTGGTGAGATTAACTAATGTGATTTTTCACTATATTTACCTGTAGGGAAATATGTCAACATTGGAAGATCTGCAGAACTCAGGGAACCAATATTTCCCAAATTATCAGTGAATGATATTATAAAACCATATATGGGTAAAAGATCTATTCAAAGTGCTAGACCAATGTTTTTTAATGTAACAGAATACAAAAAGTCCATCGATATGTCAGATTATATACTGCAACTAGCCGTTAAAAAACTATCAATTGTTGGGCCGGCCTGTGGCTCACTCGGTAGAGTGCGGTGCTGATAATACCAAGGCCCCAGGTTCGGATCCTATATAGGGATGGCCGGTTTGCTCACTGGCTGAGCGTGGTGCTGACAACACCAGGCCAAGGGTTGAGATCCCCTTACCGGTCATCTTTAAAAAAAAAAAAAAAACAAAAAAAAAACTATCAATTGTTGAGTAGTGATGTTTATCAGAGTATCCACAATTATCTGAACAGGCTATTAATATACTTCCCTCATTTCCATCTACACATTTTGTGAGGCCAGATTTTCTTTATATATGTCAACCAAAACAATTTATTGTTTAACAGACTGAATGCAGAAGCTGACATGAAAATACAACTGTCTTCCATTAAGCTAGATATTAAAGAGATGTGCGAAAATGTAAAACAATAGCACTCTTGTCACTAAATTTTTTTTGAAATAGTTATTGTTCACAGTAAATGTTACTATGTTAAGATATAATGGGTTTATTATTTTTAATGAATACTAAATTTTTTTCAGTGTTAATTTTTAATACAGTACATATGGATAGATATAACCCATACAAATAAAAGTTCTTGGGCCGGCCTGGTGGCGCACTTGGTAGAGTGCGGCGCTTGGGAGCGCGGCAGAGCTCCTGCCGAGGGTTCGGATCCCATATAGAGACCGGTCCGCTCACTGGTTGAGCGCGGTGAGGGCGTGACACCGAGGGTTGCGATCCCGTTGCCGGTCATGAAAAAAGATAAATAAAAGTTCTTTAAAGTCCTCAACAATTTTTAAGAGTGTAAAGGGGTCTTGAGTCTAAAAGTTACAGAATTGCTAACAGGAATCTCTTCTTTTTAGCTTTGCCTGGAAAGCTCGATACAGTTTATTTTAATACTTCTAGTCCCTGCCAAAGAGCACAGTTTGCTTAGACATGTTACTATATTATGATGTTTTGAATTTTATGTATTCTGAATACATCAGCGCATATTAAATTATCTCTGGGGAATTAAAAGGCAGAACTGAGAAGATCTCACTGAAGATAGAATCAGTCTCTGATAGGCTTTCAAGATGGCGATGGGTCTGGAGCAGGCGTGCCAGAGGACAGAGCGAGCCTGAGAAGTGTGCGCTGTGCTGCCAGAGTACTATTTGCATTTCCAAGAGCAACAAAAAACAAATAAATCACTGATCAACTAATCTACAATGAAAAAAAGCAACTACAGTCTCGAGGTGTTAGGGCCGATGCAAAAGAAGACTCCTGAGAGCACCCCAACCGCGCCGGGATACCGAGCAGCCCAAGGCAACAAAGGCCAGGAAAGACGGCAGAGGCGACGCAGAGACGGAGAGGAAGGCGCGGGACCGGCTCAGCTCTGGGAGCTTTGTGAGTGACCCCCAGCCCAGCCCCGCTTGGGGGGCAATGGCCCGCCCG
>NW_007726157.1:383764-384235 GCF_000696425.1 Galeopterus variegatus | reverse complement strand
CTGGTTGGGAGAGGGGTGACCAGGGTGCCCCCGAGCCCGCTTGATCCTGCTGGAGAGCTGATGGCCTGAGGGCGCCGAGCTGGCTCACGGGGGGATTCAAAGAGGAACTGTGTGCTGTGGGATCCTCCCCCGGGGTGCTCACGCCCTGGTGTGGGAAATAACTCAACCACACAGGGGGCCGCAATACCGGGGGGAAGGTGGGAGTCCCAGAGAGGACCTTGACCAGGGCCGCAGGAACGCCCACAGTGTCCGTGGCAGAGGCCTGAGACCCCTTTGGGGCCGGGCGGGGCTGAGAGACGAGGATTGCAGAAGACACGCCTGAGCCCTGTACTGAGCGCACAGAGAGGGGAGGGGTCCGGCGAAGGAGCAGGAGTCTCGGAAAAAAAGACGCACCCTCCAGGAGGCCCCATCGAGTGTACACAGAGAGGGGAAACGCCCGGATAGCGAGGCGGAGACTTACAGATCTCACAC
>NW_007726157.1:381330-381719 GCF_000696425.1 Galeopterus variegatus | reverse complement strand
ACTTCATGAATACAACCCCAAAAGCACGGGCAACCAAAGGAAAAATAAACAAATGAGATTACATCAAACTAAAAAGCTTCTGCACAGCAAAAGAAACAATTATCAGAGCTAGAAGACAGCCAACAGAGTGGGAGAAAATATTTGCAAATTATACATCCGACAAGGGATTAATATCCAGAATATACAAGGAACTTAAACAACTTTACAAGAAAAAAACAAGCAACCCAATTAAAAAATGGGCAAAAGAGCTAAGCAGGCAGTTCTCTAAGGAAGATATACATGAAAAAATGCTCAACATCACTCAGCATCCGGGAAATGCAAATCAAAACTACACTGAGATACCCTCTCACCCCAGTGAGGATGGCTAAAAATCCAAAAGACTTTCAACG
>NW_007726157.1:372416-381035 GCF_000696425.1 Galeopterus variegatus | reverse complement strand
GAAGACCTCTCACTGCACACTTTTAATTCTCTTTTGAACCATATGAACATATTTTATCTTTTTAAAATTAACCCATCTTGAGAAAAAGGAACTCTCATACATAGTTGGTGGGACTGCAAAATGGTGCAGCCTTTATGGAAATGGTATGGAGATTCCTCAAACAGTTGCAGATAGATCTGCCATATGACCCAGCTATCCCACTGCTGGGAATATATCCAAAGGAATGGAAATCATCAAGTCGAAGGTATACCTGTACCCCAATGTTCATTGCAGCACTCTTTACAATAGCCAAGAGTTGGAATCAGCCCAAATGTCCATCATCAGATGAGTGGATACGGAAAATGTGGTATATATACACAATGGAATATTACTCAGGTATAAAAACGAATGAAATACTGCCATTTGCAACAACATGAATGGATCTTGAGAGAATAATATTGAGTGAAACGAGTCAGGCAGAGAAAAAGAAATACCACATGTTCTCACTCATTGGTGGGAGCTAAAAATAAACAAATTAATTCACCCACACACACACAAAAAAAACCGGGGGGGTGGGGGAAGAAGATATAACAACTATACTTTTTTGAAGTTGTTACAAGCAAACCGAAAGGACATTCTTGGGGGGGGGAGGGGAGAGAGGGAGGAGGGAGGGAGGTGTTGGTGATGGGCCATAATAATCATATACATTGTATATTGACAAAATAAAAATTAAAAAAAAAAAAAAAAGAATCAGTCTCTGATAGCCATGTTATTAATTCACATCAAGATACAAGTTTATACTTAATTTATGAGCAGAGCATGGAGTTGATGAATGTCAAGAAAAGATATAAATCTGGGGCAAACTTCACCTTTTTTATCTTCTAAGTCAGCTTCACAGATAATATAGATAGTTTCTCTTTGCTTACTACAATGCTTAGGAAGATGACAATAAGTAACATTTATTGAGTGATTATTATGTGCCAGGCCCTGTTCTAAGCACTTTACCCGTATTAAGTCACTTAATAAACTGACAATAATCCTATGAAGTACTTACTATTAACATCATTTTATAGATTAGGAAACTGAGGCACAGGCAGGTTACCACTTACCTAAATCAACTAATAAACAGCAGAGTTTAAATTCACAACTCGGCAGCCTATTTTATCTAGAACCTGAGCTCTTATTCTCAAAATTAGGAAGGATATTCTAGTCTGGGTAGAACATAATAATTCCCTTTCATTTAAGCCCTTGGCATAGATGCTTCAAAGCATCTGGCTGGACTGATTAGATAAGGGAGATTGGGAAGAATAAGACAGACTGAGGAACATTCAATCTGAGGACTTTGAAAAACTCTTCCTTGTTTTTAGGCAGGAGTTTCTCTTCTCTATGCCTAAGAAAAGACTCTAATTAATTAAAAAAATGATTTTATCAACATGAATCACCCAACATGGAACTTGTTTTACTGGTGCTTGATTTGACAAGAACTGGCAGTAGTGGGGAGGAATGAAGGAAAACAATAATTAGATCTTTCATATTTAAATTTTACCATTATCTTCTCATTGCTAGTCTGTAATGAGTATGGGACATGGTTCTTATGATATGAGTTAGGTGAGGAAGGTCAAGAATGTTCAAAAAAATTCAAGTAAATCCCTTGGGGGCTCAGGTTTCACATACCAACCAGGGCCAACAGCTGCAAACTTGGTAGAACCCAAGTAATATTTCCTATAATACAGTAAACAATTTTGAGCTAAATAAAGTACTGTACCTGGGGAAGATTTTCTGCGTCCAGTATTGGGCCAAGGATCCCTTTGGATTGTGAGCACTAACCCTTGCCAATTAGCTAACCTGTATCAGCTGTACTGATTTGATCCTATCTAATTAGACTCAGAGTTTAGTTTATGTTTTATGAAAGGACAACCAGATAATTTTATTTATTCAGACTTTTTAAAAAGTAGTAATTTTTTCCCTCTCCAAATGAAATCTTGCCTCATACTCCAATTTAGAAAACAGATAAAGAAAATACTCTCAAATTGAAATTGGAATGATAGATCAGTGCTTTCCTACAGATTGGAAAGGGGGAGTGGGTGGTGTGGGAGGATAAGAGGGAGGCAGAAAGAGAAGGGCAAGAGGGGTACAAGGGGAAATGGAGAAACTTTTGGGGGTGATGGATATATTTATTATCTTGATTGTGGTGATGGTTTCATGGGTGTATACATATGTCAAAGCTTATCAAATTATTTATTTTAAATGTGTGATTTGATGTATGTCTATTGTACCCCAACAAAATTGTTAGAAAAAAAAACAACAGAAAACAGAAAATTTGCTGAGGCTCTTGCTCTCTCAACCCCACAGTACTCTCCAGCTCCATATACTCGGTACCCAGTACTCTATGAAAAAAATAGTTCGAAAACTTGTGATTTTTTAGATTTCCTTAAATACTAATGACATTGTTCTCTCAGGTGGCTTTGTGTGTCTCTAGAAATAACATGATATTGTATTGCTCATTATATTGATTTTCTTCATTTGTTTATAAACCTCTCTTGAAAAGCAAAACAAAGAGCAAACTTAATGGATGGTGAGAAAGCATAAATCTTGGCAAGGTACTAGGAAGGAGAATAGAGATAAACATGAGAAGCAAAATAAAATTACTATTTATAATATATACCTAACTATGTCTAGTAGAGACATTTAGTTAACTGAGTTAACTAAAAAGGAATTTTAAACATACATATTCTTACAGATTTTCAAGGCTATTTGCTTGTCACAAAAATTCAGAAAAAGCACAAAAACAAATACTTAAAATTCTCAGGATATAAGACAGAAACTGATTCTTTATATTTAGGTGTAGGCTTGAATGAAATTTATATTAGATGTAATATAAATGAAAATACTAAGAGAAATTATTTATATGTACGTGCTTTTTTCTCAGAAGTATTACATTAAACTAAACAGCATTAATTAAAGTAGTTGGGAAGATGTCAAAATAAGAAAAACAGAAATATTCATCCCTTAATAGTAAAGTGTAATACATTTCAGTGTAACTCTGAAACCAACATAATCCATATCATTAAATATTGAAAGCAAACAATTTTATTACCAAATCAGAGTGCTATCATGCAGTAAGAGATGCTAAGCTGCTCATATACTCACGACTCCCAACATCCTCTACAAAAGTCATGTCCACAGGGCATATCCACTGGGTCTTCAAATACAGAAATACTGCACATACAAATGTCACACTGGAGATGAAGAAGAACAATGATTTAACACAGTCATACATCAGAGACAGAATAATACATTCATTTTGTTCACCAGTTTAAATGCAAAAACAATATATGTTAATTACACGCTTTACAAACTGTGTTTCAAGAGTTATAAGTGCAGTTACAGTTAGAGTGCCTACCTTTCTTTGAGTAACGAATATCATAACTAACTCATTATTAACTATTGTGAAATTTAAATGTATTAATGTAAAAGTTAAACTCTTGAATTCCTAATTTATATATTAATCAGCAACTGTGCATTTGGAAGAGGAAGTACAAGAAAAAATCATTACAATCTATTCCAGTCAAGATCAAATTGCATGTTGCAAAATAACCATTTCAGTATCATGTCCTTCACCCTACACTTACCCTGGAAAATCTACAAATACAGAGTAACTTTGTGCTTTTAATACAGCAACTCAGGATATTCAGAGTAGCAATTTAAGGCTTTCTACCCAGAGAACTTTGCTACAAAAGTATGTATCTTCTAAATAATGACTCCTAGAAGCAAACTTTATAAAGTTACCCATGTGAATTACAGAAGTAGGATTCTGTTTTCCAAAAAGGCCTAGATGAAATGAGGAGCGCTTTCATATTTTGAGTGACTGAATCATTCAAAAAACATAAAAATTTCCTATAACAGCACACCAACGGTATGCTAGTTAAAAATGCTGACAATGGTAATACTGTTGCTTAATAAAAAAAGGAAACATTAAGAAAATGCATCTAGATGACAACTCGAGAAGCTTTATTGAAACAAATATATAATTATTAATATATTGTAAATATTTAAAAATTAGTAGCATGTAAGAAATTATAAAAAATGTTTTTGTATTTCTGCTTTAAAGTGCCAATGACAAACTCAACTTTTAGTATTTCAGTATGTTGTATTTAAAACTTTAAGCAACTGGAACTTTTAAGTTTCCCCAAACTCACTTATGTTTTCTTTTTTGAAGTGAGAAAAGAAAATCTTTTGCTTTTCAATCTGTAGCTCAGAGATCACAAAAATACTTGTTATTTACTAAGCATGAAAATAACTGAACCCTGGAAGAAGGGTATAAGATTCAATTATAAGAACACAACTACATGCTCCATGGAATAATATTAAATAATTAAAAAGTAAAAAGACTAAAACCAAAAGCTATGGAAAGTACACTGAACACCAAACCATACCAAACTGGTTTCTAAATCGCCAGGAGATAAACTGATTTCATCTGGAGAGGTGACAGAAGAGCGTGTAGTCCTTGGAGTTCTTGGAGAAGGGAGTGTGTCCCAGGCATTATACCCACTTGGTGGTGGAGTTGGCATTTGAACACCTGATCGTTGGCAGCAGTTTTCTGGGTTGGACATCCAAGCTTCAAGTAATTTCTCCCTGTCCCAGTCTTTAAGAAAAATGGAATGGATATCTCTCAAAAACCAGAAAATATGGCAATGTTTTAAAAGCCACATAATAACAAAAGAACCAGTAAGAATAGATTAAAAATATATAGGTTATCTAAGGGGAAAAAAGGTATCTAATAATATAGTCAAAATTCCCAGTAAACTTTTACTAATAATCAAAACAGGTGACTCACACATCACTTTTGGAATTTACTAAATTTTTGATGGTGTACGTTTAATTAACCTCTTTACTCTTTAATGAGTAATATAATTTTGCAATCAGCCTCACTGATGTCAAGTTGTAAAATAATCACAGTTCACTATAAGCATGTCAAAAATGCCAACAACAGGTCCTAAAAATCATTTCATAAACAGTTTGAAAGCAGAAGGACCTTTGAAAGGGATTAGGGTTATAAATAAAGTTTTAGTGAATTAGGTATAAATTCTGTATGAGCTCAAACCTGGCTTAACTAAAAAAGATTATCTTCGTACTTGGAGCACTTTTAAATTGTCTTCGTGAAGCATGTATGCTATACAAAGCATAAAGTCCAGAGCCATAAAAATCTAATGATTTAAAAGCAACAAACTAATATATACAATTATTTTGCTAGGTGTTTTACACACATTATATCATTTATTCCTCCCAGCAAACTTTTCAATCACTATTTAGGTGAAGAAACCAAGACTCAGGGAATTTATATAATGCGCCCAAGCTCACACAGATAGAGATTTGAGACCAAGTTCTGTGATTCCAAAGTCCGTGTTCTTTCTACTATCACATACTATTTCTTGAGAGTATTAAAGGGTAAATTATTCCCATTCTGTAAAATTTTATAGCTCAAATATAAATAGCTGTGGAAATTTTCAACCACATTAAGCCAATGTATTTGGCCGTTTAAGTATGACTTACACATGCAATGAAGATAGAGGGATTCTATCTCCAGCTGAGGAAACCACACATACAAAGGTACAGAAGTATAACACAACGTTAAATGGTTCTGTAAAGTTACAGTATAGGATGTTGTGGTTTGGGGAGATGAAAAATAAGATTGAAAATAGGGGTCAGATTACAAAGGGGAAGAAAAATCTAACAACTGAAAAAAACTGCACTTAGTACTTTCAAGGAAATGTCGTTAAACGGACCTCAGCATTCTGATAAATCATTACTTACTAAGATCATAGCCTGTATGCAATATTTCACTTTCCTGTGGTACTGCTGATTGTCAGTCTAAATTCTGCATATTTCAAATGTTGCACTACAAACCCAAATTTCCTACCTGTATGACAAATTTATATGTACATATAAAACAGACACTTACATTTCTTTTTTTTTCCTTTTTGTCTTTTTTTTCATGTCTGGCAACGGATCGCAACCCTCAGTGTCGCGCCCGTACCGGACCGGGACAGGCAACGGGATCACAACCCTCGGTGCTGCTCCCACACCTCGCTCAGCCAGTGAGCGGGAACCGGTCTGTATGTGGGATCCGAACCCTCGGCGGGAGCGCCACTGCACTTGCAAGCGGCGCACTGTAGCAGTGCGCCACCGGGCCGGCCCAGACAGACACTTACATTTCTAACAAACAGTTATGACTTTTGCTTCTAAAATGTACAGAATAAAATTTGGCAAATCTACTAAATTTATCAGTAAAAAGGCACTTTAATATATAAAAGCAATCCTTCATTTGAATAAACATTTATGGGAGGATTACTAGAGATGGGAGTAATAAATAAATGTTTTCTCCCCCCGGACTTGATCATAAAAATAATTTTTTTACCTAACTACTTTTTGTTATGATGCCAATATCATGATGGTTTCTTAAAACTGGTGGGCAGATATTTAAAAATGTGATACTGACTGGGATGAAGATATGTGAAGATATCCTTGATTATTTTTTAGCAGCTATAGAGACTTGCGGTTTATTAGGCAAAATTAATCTGCCATGTGCATTTTCACAAAATGTCATTGACTTCATAAGAGTGTAATATGCAAATTACTTAACCCTCCTTGTCTCAGTTTCTTATCTGTTACTTGATTATAATTACTATGTACTCTATAGGTTTCATGAGAATTAATTGAAGTAACATATGTAATATGCTCAAAATAGTGTCTGGAAGATGGTAATATCAGCAAATGTAGGCTACGATTAGCTATTACTGTATTTCAGTAATATTCAAACTAGCTATTTCAAACTACTCTTGGTGACTTTAAGGTATGTGACTCATAGTTTGGGAGTTCTAATACAAGCACCAGAAATGAGGGCTTTAGCTAGAGGATTTTGATGAGGAATCATAAACATATTACTTTGGAAACTTAACAAACAGCATTAAAGAATAAAAATTGTGCCCAGGGGGCGATCAGTTTATCTAGGCTAAAAAATCTTTACTAATAACCTTATCTTGTCTCTTAAAAATATGGCATTCATTAGTAGGTTTAAAGGAGAATGTGAGAAATAGGAGGTAGCATTAGCCTTGTGAAGAATTATAGGCTAAAATAAAATTTAAACACCAGTTAGAATAATTTTATGTTAAAATGAGGTATAATTTAAGTCTAAATTATTCTACTGAAAATGGACTAGTAACTTAAAAAAACCCAGTTAAAAACTGCAATCATAAATGATGGGAAAACATCTTACTAAATGTCTTGTTTGGAAATTACTTTTTTAATTTATAAAATTTAATAATATGTTGATTAAAAACATACATTTGAAAACATACTTAAAAGATTTTTATAAAGGCAATTAGATTAAAAAATTAAAGTGGGCTATGAGAACTGCTATAGCTTTTCTTTTACTTTTAAGTAAGGCTATTTATATTCGTTACTTCAAAAGATTAAGCTTCAAATATTCAATCATTTCATATCTATTATTTGCTAGGATGAAGAATGTTACTTAAATTTTTAAATTAGAGTCTATAAACATATGTATAATTATACATAAAGGTATACATGGTATATCATAATGCTATTTTTAGAGGAGAATATTTCATGTTTTTAGTTGTCTCTCTTTGTCCTCTCTCTCCACCATCCCTCAGTTAATCAGTGTTAGCAATCAAATCTGTCTTCTTCCATATGAGTATTTTCCTCCATGCTAATACAATTATGTATAAACATATACAAACAAATATATAAGTATATACAGAGGCTTTCTGGTGATTATTTCACATAAATATAATATAATACAAACTTTATCCTCTTTTCCCACTTAACTTCTTGGAAATCTATCCCAGTAAACCAATTTAACATTAATTCCTTCTTTTTAATGGCTGCAAATTAATCTGTGTATCATGATTTAGCAAATATTTCCCTGCTTTATTTACAGTAATTTTTGCCCCAACAATAATGCTGCTAAATGTATCAGCACACATGAATAAGTATACATCCATGTGTATATTTCTTTAAGAGAAATTCCTTGGAATGGGACTGAGTCTAAGGCCTGTTATGTTTTTAAAAGATAATGCCAGATGGCTTTCCAAAAAGGCTATAAAAGTTTATATTTTGGGGCCGGCCCGGTGGCGCAATGGAGAGTGCGGCGGCGCTCCTGCCGAGGATTCGGATCCCATGTGGAGACCAGTTCCCGCTCACTGGCTGAGCGCGGTGCGGGCGCAACACCGAGGGTTGCGATCCCGTTGCCGGTCAGTAAAAAAGACAAAAAGTAAAAAAAAAAGTTTATATTTTACTCAGCAACAAAGAACCCTACCAGTTTCCTCTCCAGCAGTGGATGCTACAGTTCTTTAAAATATTTATAAAGTGATAGTTCATTGTTATGTTAATTTTCATTTTTCTTGACAACCCATGAATTCAAACATCTCTTCATGTATTTGTTGGCCATTTGGATTTGGTCTTCTGTGAATTACGTATCCACATCTTTCCATCATTTTTTATTGGGTTTTTTTTTTTTTGTCTTTTTCCGTGTCCGGCAACGGATCGCAACCCTCAGTGTCGCGCCCGCACCGCGCGCAGCCAGAGAGCGGGAACTGGTCTCCACATTGCCTCCGAATC
>NW_007726157.1:371127-371822 GCF_000696425.1 Galeopterus variegatus | reverse complement strand
GGAGCACCGCCACGCTTCCCAAGCGGCGCACTATCCAGTGCGCCACCGGGCCGGCCCTATTGGTTTTTTTTTTTTAACCAAATTTTTTTGTCAATTTAAACAATAAATATTAACTAGTGTTTTTCCCAAATCAAAACTTTGTTTCTTAACTTTATTTATAGTACATTTGAAAACAAAAATTCAATACACTTTATTATGTCTGTCTTTGCTTTAGCTTCTTAGTTTCTTGTCTTAGAAACTCAGAGGTTTTCCTCTGTCCTTGGATTTACATGTAACTCTCCTAGACCTTCTCCAAGCCAATAACTGGTGTAGTTAAGGAAAAGTCAAGATATACACATTTCAACTAAAAATGAGATACAGATATATGTAGAGAGAAAATTAAAAGAATTGTAAGAAAACATGTCTTTTAAACTGTAAACTTAAGGGCAGAGCTGGTCCCTGTACTGCAATGTATTTTATCTCCATTACTCAGCCCAGAGCCTAGTTCTAAGTATGTATTCAATAAATCTGTTGGAATGAACAAACAGATGTAAAGCCACATGCCAAAATTATTAAAATCTAGATGAAGTAGACAGTATTCTATGAAACTGTAAATGACTAAAACCAAAGAACTCGGGCTGGCCCGGTGGCGCACTGCTATAGTGCGCCGCTTGGGAAGCGCGGTGGCGCTCCCGCCGAGGGTTCGGATCCCACAT
>NW_007726157.1:336406-370729 GCF_000696425.1 Galeopterus variegatus | reverse complement strand
AAGGGAGAAAAAAGACCAAAAAAAAGGAAAAAAAAAAAAAAAAACCAAAAAACTCATAAAAAGGGAGAAAAAAGACAAAAAAAAAGAAAAAAAAAAAAAAAAAACCAAAGAACTCATGAAAAGGTAGTAAAAGTAGACTAATAATTATGGAAGAAACTGAAGAATATAGTAATTATTTCTTTAAAAAGTACAGAGCTTATATGATTTCCATAAACACGTTTTTTCAAATTTTCAAGTAGCAATTAATTTTTATGCTATTTCACAAGCATAAAGAATAAAAAAAGATTCCTAGATATTTTTTAAAAGTTATTATAAAAACCTAAAGTGCCAAAACACAATTTCACTTATAAAACAAGTCATCTTTGACATTATCAGCACACATAGATGGTCAGTTGAAATGTAGAATTATAAAAACAATTAGATACACATCCCTCGAACATTTAATAAAACAAATACATTAATTTACTAATCCTTTTTATGAAGAGCCAAGGACTTTTCTTTGACTTTTGTTCTGCTTCTATTTCATATTTCTTGTCTAACCTACACCCACAGAACACTGTTTATAATCTTATTATTATTTTCTTAGAACAAGATTTAAAAGATACTTAGGTAATAATCTGAAAGCAGTCTTAAGATGTTTTTAATCTTCGCTTTCTTTTTCAGTTGTTTCACTCACACAGAAGAGCAATTTTAAAAGTAACTTGCCTTTATCAAGGCTTTCCAAGGCATACAATTTATATTTTAGAGAAATAACTATTTTTTTACTCATCTTTTTATCAGCAATGGTTGATTATGTTATGTAATCACAATAAGATGTACAACGGGGATAACCAGGTTTGGTAATTGACCCTTGGTAAGCATGCGATTCGAGCCAAGTGCTTGGGAATTCTGAAAAAGAGCCTCCTAGTCAAGAGTATTCAGTCTACTTGACAAAGAGAATCCTGAGAGTCAGTTAACTTGACATTGGTTAAGAGAGCTTTACTGTACTATGATGTCAAAATCTAAATAAAATATCAGGAAACCAAATTCTGCATGACATATACCCAAAGACCAAGTATGTTTTATTCCTGAAATATAAGAACAGTTGAGTATTAGGAAAGATAATTTATAATACCAATATATCAAAGGAGAAAAAAAACCAGTATTTTTTTTTTAAAGATTTGGAAAAAGTGAGACAAACTGAAAAATTATTCCTGAATTTTTAAAAAGAGAGCCTTTAAATAGCAAGAAAAATACACTTCTTTAACACGATAAAGAGAATCTAATCTGTTTCAAACCAATAACTTATTTCTTAATTTAAAACACTAGAGGCATTCTCAGGATTTCCATTATCGTGTATTCACTGATGCATTCCAAGAATCTATTTCTTGCCCAAATGATTTTGAGCTCTGGACAATCTCTCCACTTGGGTTTCTCAAAGTCCACTGCTTGGTATACAATAAGAAACAATTTGGTGACTGAAAGAATAAATTTCCACTTAAGCCAAGAAAACAATAAGCATCACTAAGAATGCAAGCATCACTAATAACAAATGTCACATTGCATAAGAGTGCTAGCCAATGTAATTAAACCAGATAAAAGATAAGGAAAAGCCAGGGGCAGGATTACCATTATTTACGAATGATATGATTTCACTGTTGGTAGTACTAAGAAAACCATAAGGGATACTCTGAATATAATAAACAGAGTTCCACCTTTGGTAATGGTGAAGTAGCTTCTATCAGACCTATTCTTCTACAGATAACAACTATAAACATCAGATCTGAGGACTGGACAAAATATAAATCACAACAATCTGAGGACTCTAGGGAGGAATGAAAAGCAGGAAGAAATTGGGAAGGAGTTGACAGTTGGCAAAATGAAAAGCACCCTATGAGTCTGTTTCTACAAGTTTTTGCCTGTGGGCAGAACTCATTTGTGGTTTTATTTATTTATTTATTTATTTATTTTTTGGTGGCTGCCTGGTAGGGGATGTGAATCCTTGACCCTGGTGTTATAACACCACGCTCTAACCAGCTAAGCTAACCAGCCAGCCCAGCAGACCATGTTGCACACCAGGAGAGAAACCTGAAATTATTCTAGCTTAAAGAATCTGAGATTAGGGCCGGCCCAGCGGCGCACTGGATAGTGCGCCACTTGGGAAGTGTGGCGGTGCTCCCGCCGAGGGTTCGGATCCCACATACAGACCGGTTCCCGCTCACTGGCTGAGCGAGGGGTGGGCGCAGCACTGGGGGTTGCGATTCTGTTGCTGGTCCCGGTCCGGTAGGGGGGCGACACTGGGGGTTGCGGTCCATTGCGGGGCAAAAAAAAAAAAAAAAAAAAGAATCTGAGATTAGACTGAACCTGAGATTAAATTCAGGGTGACCAGAGCACCTGAAGTACAAAGAAAAAAAGATGAATTTGTTCATTTAAAATATATATGGCTGTTTAAAGCAAAAATTATAACATCATATTATGAAATTTATGTTGTACATAATATTATAACTATAGCATAAAGGATGGGGCAATGAGCCCATATACAGTTGCAAGATTCTTACATTATATGTGAAGTGATACCACATTAGTTCTAAGTAGACTGTAAAAAAGGACTTTAAAAAGATAAGAACATAGTAGTCCAGAGAGCAAGCACTTTTTTTAATGCAAAGAGGAATAGCTAAAGGTCCAAGAGATGACTAAAATCAAATTCTAAAATTTTTCAACTCAAAAGACAGCAGGGAAGGAGAAACAGAGAAATAAAAAACAGAAGAGAAAAACAAAAAACCCCCCTCAAAACAAAGCAGTAAAACAGAAGACCTAAATCCAACCAGAGCAATAATTACATTAAATGAAAATGGACTAAGAGTCCAATGAAAAGGTAGAGTATTAGAACCAATCAAAAAAGGAAGATTCCATTCTATATGCTATCTGTAAGACCTACAAACAGCAAAAGAAGCTGAAGTGCTATATTAATATCAGATAAAAAGAGTAGTAAGAAAGGTAAAGGAGAGAAAAGTCATGAGAAAAAAGTCAAAAAGACATAATCATAAATGTTTATGAGCCTAATAATATCAGAACTTCAAAATACATTAAGCAAAATAAAAGCATTAAGGAGGAGCAACACATAAATTCATATTCATAAACAGAAATTTTAACATCCCATTCTCACCAACTTATAGAACTAATCTTTATTAATAAAAATTAGTAAACACACTGACAATCGAAATAACATCACCAACTTTAACTTACTTAACATTTATAGACCACCACACTGAACAATTGCAGAGTACACTTTTTCTAAGATAGACCAAATACTAGGCCATTAAACAAGTTATCAACAAATTTCAAAAGACTGAAATCTTAACTAGTGGAATTAAAGTGGAAATAATTACTTATAAGAGATACAGAAATATCTCAAAAATTTGGAAATTAAACTATATTTTTCTCAATAACAGATGAGTCAAAGGAAAATGGGAAAATAATACACAATATACAAATTTTGGGGCTCAACAGAAAAAATAGCAGAAAAGAAATAAATGACAAATCACTAAAAGAAATACTAATGTCCAGTAAATATGAAAATATACTAGAACTCACTTGTAATTAAGAAATACAGAATTTTAATTAAAAGATTATTCTTTGAGCTTGTAATTTCACTGCGAAGAATCTGTCCTAAATAAATCAATAGGTGCACAACAATATGTACCAAGGATGTTAATCACAGCATTATTTATAGTATTAAAGAGAAAAAATGGTGTAAATAATCAACAATAGAAACAGCATGTTTATAAAACTGTTAACTTCTCTGTGTCCTGCTGGATATTCTTTCACACAGATAATATATTACTTTTAGAACCATATAAAAATCATTGGAGCCATTTTTACTTTGAAAATAAAAACTACAAAAAAAGTTAAAAAAAAAATTTCCCTCTAGTAATTTGTTTTACTATTTTTTTGAATATTGTCAGAAAATATTTCTTTAAGCCTAACTCAGGAAAATAATTCTTTTTGTTACATCATTTTCTATAATTTGTCTGACAGCATACTACATCTAGAACGCATTCCCTGTACAGGTTCTCAAATTTTCTCACTGCTGTCATTCAAAATGTTAGTAATGGAGTATGGTATAAAAATCATTCTTTTGAATCACACCATCTTGAGTTGAAATTCCAGGATAATTATATCTACTTTGGCTCTAATTCTTTCAACTCTCTGTGTTTGTAAAGCATTTAGTATAGGATCTGCAACACAGAAGGAATTCAATAATAATAGCATTAAGTACTATTACCTCTTAAAAATTTATCTTTGGAATAAAGTAATAACAAATTAATTCAACAGTAAGTATCATATCCCAAATTTACTTTAGCTAAGCACATCATATTTTTTTATACATTAAAAGTGGTAACCATAACAACTGCTGAAAAATATTTGAAAAGTTATGTGAAGGAAGTATAGCAAAATTAAATCAACACTGTATAAAAATGTGCCACATAATATCAAAAGCGTGAGTCATAAAAAGTACAGTTGTCCCTCAGGAACCCCCTTGGATAGCAAAATCCGAGGATTCTCAAGTCCCTTATATAAAATGGCATAATATTTGAGGGCCGGCCTGTGGCTCACTCGGGAGAGTGTGGTGCTGATAACACCAAGGCCACAGGTTCAGATTCCTATATAGGGATGGCCAGTTAGCTCACTTGGGAGAGCGTGGTGCTGACAACACGAAGTCAAGGGTTAAGATCAAAAAAATAAAAAAATAAATAAATAAAAATAAAATGGAATAGTATTTGCATATAACCTATACACTTCATCCCATATACTTTAAATCCTCTCTAGACTGCTTATATTACCTAATACAATGCAAATGCCATGTACATAGTTGTTACACTGTATTTTAAATTTTGTATTATTTTTATTGTTGAATTGTTATTTTTTATTCTTTTTTTTCTCCCAAATATTTTTTGATCTGTGGTTGGCTGGATCACAGATGCAGAAGCTAAAATATGAGGGGCAGACTGCAAAAATAATTTTCTTAGGACACCATAATTATTTTTCAAAAATTTCCATTATGTTACTTTGTAATAAAGGAAAACAAGAACTACTACAATTTATATACACAGATTATTAAATATGCTAAATTTAGCCACATCTACTACAAATGTTTTTCAACACAATTTCTGCTTTGATTCTATAATATCGGTCATTTAGCAAATTATTTATTGAATGCCTTTTATGTGTCATCCACTATGTCAGGCAGTGGAGATATAATGGTAAGTAAAACCAGACACAATCCCTGTCTTCACGGAACTTACAGTGTAGTAAGGAGAAAGACATCTGAATCACCACTGTCAGAAGTGCCATAAATGAGACGTAGAGAATCCAAGTCAGGGAGAGGGGGAACCTTGGGAAATGGCATCAGGTGGACATCTAAAGGATGAGTGAGAGTTAAATAGGTGAAAGGGGGAGGGAAAGACAGATGGAACACAACATTTCAAAGGCTTTGTGGCAGGAAGAAAGGTGGCACCCTCGTGAAATTAAAAAGGTCAATGTGGCTGGAACATGGAGACCAGAGGGGAAGCACTGTGTGAAATAAGGCTGGAGAAAGTCAGGGGCTCAGCCACACATGACATTTTACAAACACTTCTATCTTCAATTTACGAGTGATAGGAAATCAATTAAAAATCAAGACTGGGGACAGGAAGGACAGGTTGTTATGATTAGATGTGAAAAGATTATACTAAGTAATGTATGGAAAAACAAACAAATTGGATAGGTCAAGAGTGGAAGGAAAGTAGATCAGACAGGAGGCTACTGTGTAGTATAATTTAGAGACGATGGCAGCTAGGGCTAGGTAGGGGGAGTGGAAATGAAGGGAAAAGATGAAGTTTAAGATTTGGGAGGTGAAACTGAGAATTCAGTGATGATAGGATATAGGGTGTGAGGGAAGAGAAATGTCAAAGTTGGTATCCCAGGTTTCTGCCTTGAAAATCCAGTTGGTTGGCTGGTGCTACCATCTATGGAGATAGGGAATACCAGAGAACCAGTACAAATAGAATATTTTAGTATGATTTTAGTTTTAGACATGATGAGTTAAACGGGCTGTCAAGACATTCTGGAGGGGGTTTCAAATAGGCAGTTATACATAAGTTATGCAGCTCAGAAGAGAGGTCTAGTTCAGAGGGAAACATGCATACTGCAAAACACTTGAGAGAAGAGAACATTTCCTAGCAAAAGAGTAGAATGAGAAGAGGAGATGTGGACTACCAGTGATTCCTTGCCCACAGAAGATGATGAGCCTCCAAAGGGGTTAAAAACAATGCTTCAATATAAATTTATTCTAAGCACAAGCAAATAAGCCTTGGTCTCAGATTCTGTGAATTTTTAAAATTTTCTCATTAAATAGCATTCAATTGCATAAGTTATTGTATTACTTTTGTATTCCTAACACAGTCCTCTTTAAAATTCAATGATTATTTAGCAAATACTGCCAAACATTTCTGCTTTCCACTAAATCTGTATCAACTTCATTACCTTGGGACTAAATTTGACAAAGGACACTATAAAACTCAAATCTATTTTTCCTGTGTAAAGCTGAATGAATGTTACCAAGAATATGATCTATAAATCTTCAAACTAGCTTGGTTTAACAGCTCTGAAACAAGATTCTGTCCTGGCTTTAAGAGCAACTATAATAAACTGTAGCTCTGTGCTCTATTTTACTAACCATTTATCTCTGTATATCTTATTTGATTAGCAATCATCACTGATATTACCTAAACAATACAGAAGAGATGCTCATTTGAAATCCTGCATTACCCTCTATTTTATGCCTTAACAGGGGAATGAAATACAGAACAAATGCTTTATAAGTTATCAAAAAGTTTTCAAAGAATAGACAAATGGCAAGTAGGAAAATTCAAAAAGATTCACTTTATTGAATTTGCTCAATTATTTATTATGTAAAATAAATAATTTAGGGAAATATCAATGGAGTAAAAATGGAGTCGATCATTTAATAATACTTGATAACACAATGTTTAAAAACACAGCGACTGTTCCTTTTCATTACATTGAAACTACTGGTTAAGTTAGTCTTAGATTCTAAAAGATACTGTAACTTATGAGTTATAATACATTATATTATCTAGCCGAATGTAGACACCTGTGGCAGAGATGGCTATGTGTACTCAAAAATGCTGTAGCACAGAACTGCTACTTGTGCCTAAATGTGTCCACATGACTGAATTCTGGCCAAAGGAACATGTACAGGAATGATGTATGCCACTTATAGGACTGGATGAAAAAACTTCCCACACTTAATTCCTCCATGCTCTTTTCCCTTCCTGACTGATTGGCTGGAATGGAGATAATTCCCAGGGCAACCTCAGAAGCTACTTTAACATGGCAAAGTCTCAGTCATTCAGGATACTTGACTGCAGAGCAGAGCTCCTGTCTCACCTAATCTAAATGGAAACGCTTTGGACTATTACATGATTAAGAAATGTTTACTGTGTTTGAACCTATGCATCTGTTTCAGCAGCCAGACTATCCTAACTAGTAAAACTATAATACCATGGCTTCCCACAGATGAATAGCTTCCATGTTTCTGCCAGCTCTACTTATATTTAAATGCATACTCTGTATTTAAAAGCTCAAGTAAAGGACAGGTTATATCTTCTGGTGCTATGAACTTTACCCTTAAGAAACACAATTTAAGATATTTTGTGTTTTTGTACAAGCTTTTATATTATGGCTGTTAAGCATTATTAATGGCTGAAAAAATACTTTATTTTTAAATTATATGATTTTTAAAAGCTATTCTGAATTTCTAAATTTGATTTTTTTTTTTTTTTTTTTTTTTTTTTTTTGTCTTTTGTCTTTTTGTTCCGTGTCCGGCAACGGATCGCAACCCTCAGTGTTGCCCCCGTACCGGACCAGGGACCGGCAACGGGATTGCAAACCTCGGTGTTGCTCCCACGCCTCGCTCAGCCAGTGAGCGGGAGCCGGTCTGTATGTGGGATCCGAACCCTCGGGCGGCAGGGCTGCCGCGCCTCCTAAGCGGCGCACTATCCAGTGCGCCACTGGGCCGGCCCCTAAATTTGATTTTTTAACAAAGTTCTAAGTTTTTTCCCATAGGATTTACTTTGTAATTTTATAAAGATGGCAATGGAGAAGTACAATTTTGTAACAAAAAGGTGGATTTTCAAAAAAAAAAAAAAAAAGGAAATAACATTTCAGGTATATTACCTATTCGTAACAATTTTCTAAGAGATTAATAAATATTAGGCATTTTGGAAACAAACAAACAAATCATTAAAAGCAGCCCTCAAGGAGCTCCCAGGTTAATATAGATAAAAAGCATATAAAGAGATTATAGGAATGGGAGGAGAGCATGATGGCTGACTACAAGACTCCACTCCTCCAAAGACAGACAAAACAATGACTATGCATTTACACTTGGGTGTAAATAACTAAAGGAGAGCACCTGAGTACATCAAAGGAGTAACAAAAATGCTAGTGAGCACAGAAAGTCGGGATAGCCACACAAAGAAGAGAAGAAAATTTCTGGCCTCCACCACCCCATCCCCCAGTCAGCAGTGACAGGGACCAAGGAGGAATTTCTGCCTGCAGGGGATAGGTAAGCCAGAGTTGTGCTACAAAAGCCTGCAATCCAAACTACAAGGGAGTTGAGCAGCGCTTGCAGGCCGTGAGCCCAGTGTGGGAAACTGCATTACTACAGGGAGGGAGTTCACACTGAACCTCCCCACTCCTGGGTCCAGGGCTGCCACAGCATATCACCATTTTGGGATTACAGCCAAAACCCTAGTTTTCCCAGGGGGCCAACAGCTCCTGCACCTCCACAGCCTCAAGCTGCCTCATCATGGCAGGTCTCAGGCACCCTGAGCACATATTGTGTCCTATACCCTGGGAACAAGCAGTCCAGTGCAGTGTGGAAGCCACCCTCAGGACAGAGGGAGTCAGTGTGCACACTTTCTAGAGCCAGAGAGCTGACCGCCATTGCTGGCAGCCCTGCTGTCTTTAGTGGAGTGCCCATGCACCTCTCACAGGGGCTCTGAGTCCTGCACAGCTCCAAAAAAATCTGCCCAGACCCATGTATCTAGCGGGAAACTGTGAAGAGCCTTGTCACCTATCTTGAGGGCACAGAGCTCCATCTGCAGCTCTAGTGAGCATGCCTACAGCTACCTACCCCAGCTAGAGAGCTGCAGAGACATATAGCAGTCAAATTGTCAAAAGTCAAAGACAGAATTCTACCTCTTTTTTTTTTTTTTTTTGTCTTTTTCCGTGTCCGGCAACGGATTGCAACCCTCAGTGTTGCTCCCGCGCCTCGCTCAGCCAGTGAGCGGGAACCGGTCTGTATGTGGGATCCGAACCCTCGGGCGGGAGCGCTGCCGCACTTCCCAAGCAGCGCACTTATCCAGTGCGCCACCGGGCCGGCCCCAAAGACAGAATTCTAAAGACAGCACAAGGAAAGTGATAAGGCACCTATAAGGGAATCCTCATTAGACTAACAGCAGACTTCTCAGCAGAAACTTTAAAGGCCAGGAGAGAGTGAAATGATATATTCAAAGTACCGAAAGAAAAAAACTGCCAGCCAAGAATACTGTACCTAGCAAAAGAAGGAATGAAGGAGAAATAGTGTCTTTCCCAGACAAACAAACACTGGGAATTCACCACCACAAGACCAGCCTTACAAGAAATTCTTAAGGGAGTCCTACATCTGAAGGCAAAAGAACAATAATTACCATCATAATAACAAGTGAAAAAATAGAACTCTCATCTAGAACAGATATGCCAGTAAGAAATTATTTATTATCGATACAAAAAACCACCAAACAGCAAACAAACAACAAAAGAGAAAGGAACTAAAGATACAGAAAACAACCATAAAAAATTAATGAAATGTCAGGCATAAGGCAATACCTCTCATTAACAACCTTGAATGTAATTCCTCATTTAAAAGATATAGACTGGCTGAATGGATTGAAAAACTAGATCCAACTATATGCTGCCTACAAGAAACTCACTTCACCTATAAAGACATGCACAGACTAATAGCAAATAAATGTAAAAAGATATTCCACACAAAGGAAAACAGGAAATGAGAAGGAGTAGCTATACCTATATCAGATAAAGTAGACTTGAAACCAAAAACTATAAAAAGGGACAAAGGAAGGAAGGACATTATATAATGCTAAAGGGATCAATTCAGCAAGAGGATACAACAATTGTAAATATATATGGACTCAACATTGGAGTACTCAGACATATAGAGCAAATATTATTGGATCTAAGGGAGAGATAGACCCCAGTACAATAGTTGGGGACTATTACACTCCTCTCTCAGCATTGGACAGATTGTCTAGGCAACAAATCAACAGGGAAACACAGGATTTAAACTATACTTCAGACCAACTGGACCTGGCAGATATCTACAGAACATTTTATGCAACAACTACAGAATATACATTCTTCTCATCAGCAGATGGATCATTCTCCAGGACAGACATGTTAGGCCACAAATCAAGTCTCAACAAATTTAAAAAAAACTGAAATCATGTCAAGTATCTTTTCAGACTACAACAGAATAAAACTAGAAATCAAGAACAAGTGATACTTTGAAAACTGTACAAATATATGGAAATTAAACAAGATGCTCTGGAATGACCAATGGGTCAAAGAAGAAATTAAGCAAGAAATCAAAACATTTCTGATGTTTGACAAAGGTGCTGAGAACATACACTAGGGAAAGGACAGTCTCTTCAATAAATGGTGCTGGGAAAACTGGACATCCACGTGTAGAAGAATGAACCTTGACCCCATCTCTCACCATTTCACAAAATCAATACAAAATGTATTAAAGACATACATGTAAGATGCAAAACTATAAGATTTCTAGAAGAAAACACAGGAGAAACACTTCAGGTCATAGGACTGGGCTAAGATTTAATGAATAAGACCTCAAAAGCACAGGCAACACAAGCAAAAATAAACAAATGGGATTTTATCAAACTAAAAAGCTTTTGCATAGCAAAGGAAACAATACAGCAAAGACATAATCTGCAGAATGGGAGAAAATATTTGCAAATTATGCATCTTATAAGGGACTAATATCCAGAATAAGAAGGAACTCAATTAACTCAATAGCAAAAAAACAAAAAATTCGAGTAAAAGATAAGCAAAGAGGTGAACAGACATTTCTCAAAAGAAGACATATAAATGTCCAACAGGTATATGAAAAATGCTCAACATCATTAATCATCAGAGAAATGCAAATCAAAAGCACATCGAGATTTCAACTCACCCCAGTTAGATTTGGCTACTATGTAAAAGACAAAAAATAACAAATGCTGGCGAGGATGCAAAGAAAAGGGAACTCATATATTGTTGGTGGATTATAAATTAGTACAGCCATTATGGTAAACAGTATGGAGGTTTCTCAAACAACTACAGACAGAACTACCATACTCAGCAATCCCACTACTGGGTATATATTCAAAGGAAAGGAAATCAACATGTCAAAGACATTCCTGGACTCCCATGTTTATCACAGGTGTATGCACAATAGCCGAGATTTATAACCAACCTAAATGTCCATTGATATATGATTGGGTAAGGAAAATATATACACACACACACACAATGGGATACTACTCAGCCATAAAAAAGAATGAAATTCTGCCACTCGCAGCAGCAAGTGAATGAGCTTAGAGAAAATTATGTTACATGAAATAACCTGGGCACAGAAAGAGAAATAGAAAAGTTGAACTTTTAAAAGTAGAGAGGAGAACTGTGGTACTAGATGAGGGAAAGGGGAACAGGGAGGGGAGATAATAAGAGGTTGGTTGATGGGCACAAAATTACAGCTAGATAGGAAAAATAAGTACTATTGGTATATAGTAGTAGTGCCAGGAATCTATAATAAACGATCATTTATTGTATGTTATCAAATGGCTAAAAGAGGAGCTTAAATGTTCTCTTCACAAAGAAACAATAAATTTTTGTGATAACAAATTTGCTAGCCATCCTAATTTGATCGCTACACATTGTATACATGTATTGAAATATAACTCTGTACCCCATAAATATGTACAATCAATACATTTCAACTAAATTAAAAATACTAATAAATATTTTAAAAAGAGATAACAATACTGATTTCTAAATGTATGACATAGATGCATGGGATATAATGGGAATAGACAGGAAAGGTCTCAATGGAGACATGAGAAGACATACTTAGAAAAGATTTCCTAGAAGAGGTGATTTCTAAGGATAAGTTGGAATGGGCAAGGTAAAGAAATGAGGAGAGTGACAGCCCAGTTAAAAAAGCCTGTGTCATAAAGTCTACCAAAAAATTTGTATGGTTTCTAGTCTGGGGAGAGCCAGGAAAGGGTTTTCATCAGGGGAATGACATGTTTAAATCTGCATTTTAAAAGAACACTATAATGGCAACATAAAAAATTAATTGGGTGAAAGAGGAATGGCAAAACTGGAGACTAGGACTCAGGGTGCTACAATTCAGATGAAAAATAATGTGAGCCTGAATTTAAGTCAGTGGCAGCATTAATGGAAAGAGCTAGTGAGGGTGGCAGGGAGGCTGAGAGATAGGAAGAGAAATGATGGCACTATGGACAGACATAATAGAGATGGAAGAGTAAAGTATGACTTCCAAGTTTCTGGCTAGGGTAAATACGCAAACGTTGGTGCCCACTAATCAAGACAGTGGGAGAAATGATGAGTTCAGCTGTGGAGATTCTTTGACTGAAAAGAAAATGATAAATAAGCACTTAGACATACAGTCTAGAATACTTGATTAAAGTCAGGTGGTAGATATAGTCTTCATTGTTTAGGTGGTTTTTAAAACCATGGGTTTCATTAGGTAAATGTGCATAGCAACACCTCTCAGAGTGATCCACTTGGTAGCCTTGTTTACAGGACGTATTTTTATTCCTCACTCTACACGTAATGACTTAGACTCTCTGGGGTTAGTCCTAGGAATCTATGTTTAGTTTCCCAGACAATTACACTGAAATTTAAGAGCCACTGGTATGCAAAGTAGGAAAAAAACACCAATCGTAGAATCATGGAAAACATTAACATTGAAGACAGTGATTCTGGAATGTTATATACCAACTTATCAGCAGTGGTGATCAACAAGATAGAATATGGAGTTTTATGTTTTCTTCTGATCAAAAAATATTACATAAAATTTTGGAAGTTGACATTCTATTTTAATATAGATGATAAAGATTTATAATTAAAATAGACAGCTACAGCCTCCAAACAACTGGAATAAAATAGCCATTTACCTTTTTTTAAAAATGTATTTAAAATTTTTCTTTAATTCAACATTTACATTTCTTTCTCTTTTTCAAGATATTTTTAAACCAGAAAATACTATCCTTGGAAACCCACCAAAATGTTAAATATTGAGTGTGCAATGAGAGGGTCCAACCTAGCATATGACAACACCAAGAATAGCTGTGTTAAGAATCACATAGAACTTACAATAACCTGAGTCACTAGGAAAATTTTTCTAAGTAAATTGGTTATATCTTAAAAAACAAAAAGACAACCCTTAAAAGTGATGGTACATTCTTGAGTTGACTTTTAACTTTGCTTTGTGCATTTCATGGTGAAAACAGCTTTTACATAAGATAAATACAGTTGACAATACTAATAACACAATCATTAGATATTTACTAGAACTACTACAATTTTATACTTGAATGACTTCAGTAAAAATTAGTAACGAAACCAGGACTAAGACTATGGATTCCAATGCCCAACTCCACTCAAATCAGACACATTTCTAAAACGAGACAATGTGTAAGTTGATTTAGTAGCTTCATTTTTAAAAAGAAATTTTCAATTTCTCCTCTTTGATTTATAGCCAGTTTGTACTTCAAAATACAAAACGTTATGAGGATGCAAAGTACTGCAGTAACCACTGCACAAAAAACAACTTGGGCTTGTTAACAAACCATTTTGCTTTATATTAAAATACAAAAATAGCCATCTTTTAACTGTGAAAACTTTCAAAAGGTACCCATGTTATCAGAAGCATAAGACATTTCTTTCATTACCATGAGCTCGAAGTAAAGCTTCAGCAGTAAACAGAGGAGCCTGAAGCATGTCTGCAGTTTCCACAATAAGCATATCTTTCAATCTACGAAGATCCTGAGGCCTTAATCCTTCATATGGCTTTGAAAAGAAGAAAAACAAAGTTAAATTGGCCATTATATTCTTAGGAAGTATCAGAATACCTATAAACAAGTATATGGTTATCATTTATTTAACTTCACAGTTTCAATTTGGGTTACCTAGGTTCAAAAAGCTTTCTTATGCTCTACTATCATAGTTTTCAAACTACCCTTTCACAAGTTTCTTTTAATCTGGAAAGCAGATGCTGAGGCTCATGAACTTTATCATTCTAAAAATAAAAGTATCATAGTATAATGGCAGGACAACCTTACCTTACAGTTTTGAAAATATGGATAATATAGAGAAGTATTAGAAATAAAAACCTAAAATCCCAACACTGAGCAATAATCATTAATAAAGTTCCTGTGTATTTAAATTCAGTCTGTTCTACTTGCAAATCAATTATGTGTGAATATATGATGGTACTTCAAAAATATTGTGGAAAAATGGAATTAAAAGATAACATGAATCCTTCCATGAACTTTTCAAAGTAGTCTTGTATGTGTGTTCATTTAGGCACAGTTTTAGTCATTAAACCAATGAACATTTACACTTACTAGAAAGTTATGAATCTGCTTAGTGTTTCATTAAATGGATCAGGACAGGAGCAAAAATAGGTCTTCCAGGGACTACACAGGAGACCTCACCTGAAGTGCTGGGTGAGAAATCTTGGGGACCAGTTATAGAAGGGCCTATGTACACAGAGGAGATTAGGAAGGAGGTTTGGGAAGGCAACCTGACTTGTCCCCAAAAAAGTTTGAACTGGCAGGTTTAGGAAGAACCCAGTTGAAGATGAGGAATCAGGGCCATGGTGTCAGCCCAGCCTATTTCTCTTACCTGCCCTGGGGTAAAATCATCTGTGCTGCAGACTACTTCATTCCTTTGGTTGTGTATTTTATATCTTTTCTCTGTTTCTTAATAAAGTTCTTTTTTTTTTTTCCTTTTTGTCTTTTTTCATGACCGGCAACGGATCGCAACCCTGTGTCGCGCCCGTACCGGACCGGGACCGGCAACGGAATCGCAACCCTCAGTGTTGCGCCCTCACCTCGCTCAGCCAGTGAGCGGCCAGTCTGTATGTGGGATCCGAACCCTCGGCGGGAGCGCCGCTGCACTCCCAAGTGGCGCACTGTAGCAGTGCGCCACCGGGCCGGCCCATTAATAAAGTTCTTTTGAAAAAATTTTTTAAAAAAGTTATCAGTGAACCTGCAGCACTCCTTTTTTGTTTTCCAAAATATTTCTTGGATATTCCTGTCTATTTTTTGAGTGAACTGTAGACTTACTCTATCAAATTCCAACCATAATTTATTTGGAATTGCTAGTGACATTATATGATTCCTATTAATTAATTTGGAGAGAAATGATTATACCATACTATTCAGACTTCTTACTCATAAATGCTCTCTCTGTTCATTCAAGAGTTCTTTGATGTCCCTTTGTTTTCTCACTCTAGGTACTATATCATCTCAGGTTTTTTATTCCTTTATTTATATATTTATTATTTATACTTATACTTACTATATATTTACCCTTTTTATATATTTTTTGCTTTTAACAGAAAATATATAAAAAATAAAAATCACAAGTGTCTCACTATTTTAAATCAATTATTGATAACATTTTTCCCATAATTGTTTTAAGTCCTTTTTGAAAAAAAAGAAGCAAAACTCGATAAAGCTAAAATAACCGGTAACATGTTCTCCCCATTCCATTTCCTTAATCTCCCCCATCCTTGCCTATGGCAATCACTATCATGAATTTGATTTATAGCTGTTATAATATTATGGTATAACATCATATATGAGATTACTTCAAAAAGTTCATAGGAAAACTGAATTAAAAGATAATAACAAATCTTTCCATGAACTTTTTGAAGACCCCGTGTACATCTTTAGGCAATTTGCTTTCCTGTAGTTTTAGTCAATATTACATTTTTATCATTCAAATACTAGAACATGTATCTATTTCATTCTTTTTTTTGTCTTTTTTGTGACCGCTAAGGGGATTGCAACCCTTGGTGTGGTTTTGCCCGCACCGCGCTCAGCCAGTGAGCACACCGGCCATTCCTATATAGGATCCGAACCCACGGCAGGAACGACGCTGTACTCCCAGCGCTGCACCCTCCCGAGTGCACCATGGGGCCGGCCCCTATTTCATTCTTTTAAACAGAAGTAACTAGTTTATTGCAGTAAGCATTGAACTAATGGTCATAGCTTTAAAGTCGTAGAAATTACCACATACTTAGAAAAACAACCACTGAGGATGGCCTCTGGCGGCATCTACCACAGTTTTCAGAAAGCCCTCGGCAGTTAACAAACCTCACCCATTGCAGCTGATTTATAGGTATTTTAGAATTAGATTTTATTTCTTGCCCTGTTTTTAGTATTATGGCAACTCTTTCATTAGTTCTAACTTAACCCCATATGACTAGGACTAATCACCAGGGTTAATTTCTCAGTTGACACAATTAGTTTTCTGTTCCTTAGACATCTTCTGGCAGTGATGCATATAAGAGCAATAAGTATGATAATGATAGAAAGGACTGACAGACTTGATCACATAAAAATCTGCCACAATTTCAGCACAAAAAGTGTATTTACCTTTAACATATATAACAAAAACAAACATCCTTAGAGAGAAAAACTTTTTACCTAGCAAATTGGCCAAGGTTAAAAAAAAAAAAAGACAATACTCAAATGTTGGTAAAGCTGTGGTGAGATGGCCCTCAGATACCCTATAGGTGAAAATAAAAATCAGTATATCATTTAACAATCTAATCATGTATCATGGGCTTTTAAAACATTCATCTTCTGACCCAGTAATTTTACTTGTCCTAAGATATAATCACATATATATGTCTATTCTTTTTTTTTTTTTTTTTTTTTTTGTCTTTTTCCGTGTCCGGCAACGGATCGCAACCCTCAGTGTTGCCCCCGTACCGGACCAGGGACCCCCCACGGGATTGCAACCCTTGGCGTCGCTCCCGCGCCTCGCTCAGCCAGTGAGCGGGAACTGGTCTGTATGTGGGATCCGAACCCTCGGGCGGGAGCGCTGCCGCGCCTCCCAAGCGGCGCACTATCCAGTGTGCCACCGGGCCGGCCCCTATATATGTCTATTCTAAGATATAATCACAAATGTGAACAAAATTATTTGCAATGTTAGATACAAAAATGAAAAAACGCAAATAACCCAAATATACATTAAGAGTTATATGACATACGCACGTTAGAATACTAATCTAAGCAGTCATTCAAAATGATTTTCATGATGAGTTTGTAAAAAACACGAGTGTTAAGGGAAAAAAAAATCATGTTGGATATAAAATATATAATATCATCACAATGATATAAAAATATGCAAGGAGAAAAATGGAAGACAATTCAGCAAAATATTATAATTATTTTTAAATGGTAGAATAATGAATATTTAAAATTTTCATTCTGCTTCTTTTTTATGAAGAGCATGTTTTACAGGAAAAAAAATTAAAGAATAAAAGAAAAATCACTGGGGATGTTAAAGGGCTACCAACTGTAGCAGTGTACACAATCTGTTGTGCTATTCCTTTTAAAAAATGACGGAAGACTTATGTTAAATACATTTCATATTACATGGCATTTATAGTCTACTTCACCTACGTAAATATTCGACTAGCTATATTGCCATGAATCTCTAGATACAGGTATATCCCGTGAACTTAACTAGAAAAAGAAATAGAAATTTAACCCAAACTATTCTATATAGGGATACCATTAAATAAAAAAGAAAGACTACAATTTAATCCAAATTATCCTAGAAAAAGCCCCAAACCATCACGTACATATCCTAGAAAAAGCCCCAAACCATCACGTACAGTTTGCTTTTAAGCTAATTTATAAAACATACTTTTGCCTGCAAAAACCTAGTAAATGCTTTAATGGTTAAACTTGTAGTACTCATTCTAGTATAGAAGTTATACACTATGCATATCACTGCTTCTAGAAAATGTGTTCCAAGTCCATACTTGGGATTCCAGGTACCTCTTTGTTGTAGCAATGAGAGTGAATATTTCTTGATATTCTTAAAGGCAGCAATTGTATATTTTCTAGTCTTATTTCCTAAATGTTCTTTTTTCAGATTAGCTATCATTCTATCTCATTTATGTTGAATCAAATATGTAGAGAGAAAATGATAACTAACTAATGGGGAAAAATTAGTTTTCCTTGCAATTCTGGCATAATATATTGAAAATTTTGATTTTAGACATTTTTTTTTTTTGTCTTTTTTCGTGTCCGGCAATGGATCGCAACCCTCAGTGTCATGCCCGTACCGGACCGGGACCGGCAACGGGATCACAACCCTCGGTGTTGCACCCACACCTCGCTCAGCCAGTGAGCGGGAACCGGTCTGTATGTGGGATCCGAACCCTTGGCGGGAGCACCGCCGCGCTCTCAAGCGGCGCACTGTAGCAGTGCGCCACCGGGCCGGCCCCCAGTTTTTTTAAACTCCTATTCCATCTTCTATCTAGATTAATAGTCTCTCAACAGTGATCAGATTATTCACAGACTTAACCCCCCTAGACTCCACCAAAACCCATCCCATTCATCATGGTTGTTACGTCAGACTATAGTAATTTGGAAAACTAATGAAAAGAAATAAAGGAAAATTGATAAAAGATAAGGGGTCAAAATATCTTGATATATTATGTCTCCTCAAAAATATAATTTAAAAAATTCCTTAAGTACTTTACTACAATTAGGTTAATAAATACAGGTCAGCTGACCTTAAACACTTGGGCACACCTAAGCCCAAGTAGAAAGAAGTGAAGGAACTCAGGTGTGGTAGACTGTGGCAGGGATGGCCCACAATGTCCATGCCCTTAGGTAGGCCTCTCCCACATTGACTCTGGGCTTGGATATGTAATTGCTGTGGCCACTGGGACAATACGCCTGATTTTAGACATATTGAGAAAGAAGGGATAATATAAAGCAATCTGTACAGATTAGGTTTTTTAAAATGCATGCAATTTTAAACTTAAGTAGGTAACACTGTTAGAAAAATAGTTCTTATGTCACAAAGACATACTGACTTCATGAACACATAACATATTCACTCCAAATTTCTGCGAGAGAACTGTAATTAGGTCATGTGAAGCATTTCAATACATTGCTCAGTCCCAAGCAAGCACTAGCTCTCTCTTTTGCAGGAGGGATTAAAATGAAGGTGCCTTTCTGTTTTCTGTTGCAAAAATAAACTGCTTCTATTTTCAGATTAAACAAAAACCAGCAATAACCTTCAAAGCAGTCAGTACTGATACAAAGAAAGAAAAAGAAAACTAAATGAAAAAGAAACAGGGAATGAAAGTACCTCTTTTGCCTCCGCATACTACTGCTACCAAAAGACCACTGAAGAAATGTGAAACCACCTAACACAGAAATGCATAACATGTATAAAATGTTGGTTGTCTTCAAAAACTCTTTGAGAAAGACTATGACATAAAGAAATTATGAAAGAAGTATTCGTTTGTATTTGAAAATAGCCTTCCCCCACCCTGGACTGTATAGGTAAAATATGTTCATTATTTAAAACAAAACAAAACAAAACAGTACTTATTTACTCAAATGTATCGGTAAGTATTAAAATTTTAAAAGACATGAAAGACACTCGGGAGAGAAAGGATATTTCCAATTCCCCTTAATACCAATCTCTCATTAGTTGATGCATGAGCTTAGCCTGGGAGGGAGAGGGGAAAACAGCCAGAGAAAGTCTTTATGATTCTTAGAATTTTCCCTTCATTTCAGTGTCCTTTCTCCTTAACCAGCTGTTCTTATCTGGGCATCAAGACCTAAGATACTCTGACCTGTACTTTGACCTAACAGGAAGGTAGCCACTCCCACAGAGCAGAGGAGGTTAAACCTGGTAAACAGGGTGGCCAGCGAAGGTAATGTCCAGCATATGGGTTCCATGCCAGAAAAAGAACCTTGAGACTTCCTGAGTTATAGACTGGGAGTAGGGAGGGAAAGCAGGGATTCTTTAGATGGGCTTTTATAGCAACACCTTGCCCACTCCTCCCTTCACTTATTCAGATGTAATCACACAATCCTACTTCTTCAGAGTCTGATCCTTGGGCCAGTCCATGGCTCACTCGGAAGAGTGCGGTGCTGATAACACCAAGGCTGCGGGTTTGGATCCTATATAGGGATGGCTGGTTAGCTCACTGGCTGAGCGTGGTGCTGACAACACTAAGCTAAGGGCTAAGACCCCCTTACCAGTCATCTTTAAAAAAAAAAAAAAAAAGTCTGATCCTTACAGGGCGATTACTCACTAGTTTTTCTTTTTTTGTTTGGGGTTTAAATAAATTGAACACACTCTTTCCAGCCATCACTCTAACACATCATCTTATTTTTATTTCTTTATAGCAGTTACCACTCTGAAATTATGTATTGATTTACTTATTTTTTTTTTTGTCTTTTTTCGTGTCCGGCAACGGATCGCAACCCTCTGTGTTGCACCCGTACCGGACCGGGACCGGCAACGGGATCGCAACCCTCGGTGTTGTTCCCACACCTCGCTCAGCCAGTGAGCGGGAACCGGTCTGTATGTGGGATCCGAACCCTCGGCGGGAGCGCCACCGCGCTCCCAAGCGGCGCACTGTAGCAGTGCGCCACTGGGCCGGCCCTTGATTTACTTATTAAACTTATTTTTGTGTTTCACTCTCTCTGCTGGAATATAAATACCTTGAGGGCAGGTGCTTATCTTTGTTCTTCAGTGTAACTTCCAAGAACCTAAAACAGTATCTAGCAAAGAATTAGAGTTCTGTTGAATGATGAGATCAAGAAGTGGATTTTACCCATTTATAAACTAATCATTTGAAGGAAAGAACTAAATTAAGATGTATCAAGAAGTTATGGAGATATAATTTTATACACTTCCGACATCATTAACTGAATCAAAAACTTAGCTAAAATATACACTTCACCTTAAGAACATAAATTTAAAAAAATTCCTAATTATACGACAATACAATTACACAGCAGGCCATGTAAAATTACTAACATAGACAAAATAATTCAAAAGTTACCATGGTCAAGATAGAAGGTGTAATAATGAATTTTGAAGAAGGCACTGTTTTTTTCTTTTTAAATTGAGGTTAAAAAAAAACAACCCATAAAATTAACCATTTTGAGGTATACAATTCAGTGGCACCTAGAATATTCACAATGTTGTGAAATCACCACCTCTATCTAGTTCCAAAACATTTTCGTTTCTCCAGAAAACCTCATGCCCATTAAGCGGTCACTCTTTATTCCTCCCTACCCCACACCCTGGAAACCACCAATGTGCTTTCTCTGTCTCTATGGATTTATCTATTCTGGATATTTCATAGAAACAGAATCATTCAAATATAGGACCTTTTGTGACTGGCTTCTTTTACTTAGCATAATGTTTTTGAGGTTGATCCATATTACAGCATGTATTAGTATTTCATTCCTTTTTATGGCTAATATTCCATTGTGTGGACATATCACATTTTATCCCTTCATAGTTGATAAACGTGGGTTATTTTCATCTTTTGGCTATTGTGAATGGTGCCACTAAAAACATTTGTGTACAAGTATTTATCTGAGTACAAAAGTATTACTCTTTACATTATAAAAACAGTAGACAAAAACAAATCCAATATGGATTAAAAACAAAACTAGAAAAATATACAGGCATATGATTATAATATTAGCATGTCACAAATTTGGAAGCCATAAAGAAAAAAAATTTACCCCTCCGAATACTGTACAAGTGATAAACTTAGGATATGGAAAAAGAAAAAGTTTTTTAGAAAGTATTAAGAAAACATGAACAATCCATAGAAAAAAGGCAAACGAAGAGTGAATTCACAGAAAAATCAAAGAAATAAATTAAAACAAGGTATCATTTATTTGTCCAAACAGCAAAAAATAACAACACTGATAATATCCAATGATGAGAAGAGTAGGAGAAAAAGGATTCTCTAATATACTACTGGAAGAAAAGTAAATTAATATAATCTTTTGGGACAGTTCAACAGCATCTATAAAAGTTTAAAATCTTATGATCCATCAGACCAATTTCTAGAAATATACAGGGAATATACTTTTCATTTTTTATGTATATATTTTTGCAGCTGGCCGGTAAGGGGATCCAAACCCTTGAACCAGCTGTTGGAATATACTTTTAAAATGTGTATATAAATGCAATAGTAATGATGATGATATGATGATCACGATTATAGAAGCAGACACTTACCTAACACTTAAAATAAACCAGGCACTGTTCTACACATACACATAAGCATAAGCATATATTAACTCATTTAAGAATCACTACAACCCTATGAGGTAGAGACTATTACTATCTCTATTTTAAGGAAGAAAAGACTGAAGCAGAAAGATTAAATAACCTGGCAAGTTGGCAAGTAAATATTCATTCTAGTCTTGTTTTTAAAGACAAACATATCTAAATTACTTAAATGTTCATCAATAGGTAAATGAGTAAAGTATGTACATAACATGCTCTGACTTGGAAGAGATGTTCATGATATATTGTTAAGTTGAAAAAATATTTTAGTAGAACTCAATGTATGATATGATCCCACTTTTGCATTAAAAATTCAATATGCACATATGTTTGCTTAAGTCTAGTAGTACACACAAGAAACTGCTTAAGTCTGGTAGTACACACAAGAAATGGCAGGGGAGGGTAGAGTCAGCAAGGAGAAAACTTTCATATTTTTAGCAATAAATATTCATTATAAATTTCAGGAAATTTGTGAAAATAGAAAAAATAATAACAGTAAAGAAAATTATCCATAACCACAAATATCATTTTGGTGTACTTCAATCTTCTTTCTATACATACTAACTATATAGAAAAAAACTACTATCAAATTGTTCTGTAACTCTTTTTTAACTTAATGTAATAGTTTATTGTAGTTATACATTTAGTTCATTTAGATCTTAAATCTGTGGACAATGAGTACTATTGTTTTCTGATTTAATTACTGTGATATTATGACATATGTATATATGTTTTTGTCCATGGTCCCTGGCTCATAACTACAATAACACTTCTTCTTCCGTTGTAATATCAGGGTACTTCTGGCCTCAGAAAACTGACTCTTTCTCACCTTCTCCTGCCCTCCTTCCACCTGTTATTTTGTTTCCCTGAGGCAAGTCATAGAAGCTAGAATCCTTCTTTCCCAAGGAGGATCACAGAAACCAGCTAAAAGGCAGTCACAAAGCTATAATCTTTCTGTCTTGGAAGTAGCCATAAAAAAATTCTCTGACCCACCTTGTCTGATCGTAAGTCATAAGACACCCCCACTCCAGAAAGGGTCTTGCCCACACCTGGGAGGAAGGAATGCTGTACAGAGAGGTCAAGAAGAACCTGAACAAAAATTTCCTCATCCAGTCTGTTAGTGTTAGATCATACTTTTTTTGTCCAATTACATTTGTACATGGTTATCCATGCTTCAGTCATGCCTTTCCAATGAAGTCTTCATAAAAGACTCAAGAGGATGGGGTAAGGGGAACTTCTGAACAGATGAACTCATCTGTGTGCTGGGAGGGTGGGACATCCCAACTCCACGGAAACAGAAGCTCCTGCACTTGGGACTCTTCCAGACCTCACCCTATGTATCTCTTCATCTGGCTGTTTCTTTGTATCCTTTAAATTATCCTTTGTAATAAACTGATAAATGCAAGTAAGTTTTTCTCCAAGTTCTATCACCCGCACTAGCAAACTAATCGAATCCAAGGAGGGGTTGTGGGAACCCTGACTGATAGCTGGTTGGTCAGAAGCTCCAGAGGCCTGAGTTTGTGACTGGCATCTGAAGTGGGGAGAAAGTTTTGGAGACTGAACCTTTAACCTATGGGATTTGACACTATCTCCAGGTAGACAGTGTCAAAATTGAATTGGAGTACATCCAGCTGGTGTCTACAAGAGAACTGCTGACTTGCTTGCCAGTGGGGAGAAATCCGCTTGGTCACAGATGTAGGAAGTCTGTCTTCTGTGCTGATAATTTTTGCTTTCTGAGAGAACAGAAAAAAAGTTTGTTTTTATCTCTCATTTGGTGTCAGAGAAGTGGGATTTGCTAGAACGGTCCTGGCTCACAGAAACATGTAGTTTGGGAAGAGGAAGGATGAAAGGGTGCAGGACAAGAAACCTCTGATTACTGGATGGCTACCCAGTAACTCATGGTATAAAACTGCAGCTGTACTGCATTCAGTCAATAAAGGTTAAAGCTACCAACGGAATTTAGAGATGGTAGTAGACACAAATCATGAGGAGTTGGCTTATTGGACACACAAGGAAATGCAAAATAATAAGCATGCTAAACATACAATCCTTTGGTTATTGCTATCAGTAATAGCTAAAATGAAGGTAAAAGAGAGTACTGGGTCAGGCCTTGAGGCTGGACCCAGCTCAGAGATCGGTCTGTCTGAGTTGAGGCCACTGGCCTCAAAGCCATCCACATAGGGGAAAATTATGCAGGGACAACAAAGTCCTTTGATCACCAAGAAGGTAGTCAATGCAGGGGAAAGGCAAAACCAAGAAACTATTGAAACTAGAGGGTATAGTGTGAAGGAATTTTCTCATTTTGTGACTTGATATCATTAGTTAAGGAACTTATACTAAAATGGATTTTGAGAGCAACTAATTTAGGAGCAGTATCTTTGGTTTCAAAGGTAGCAGAGTGGAAGAATACGTTCGGGTTAATGTATATGATACACAGCTAACTATGGAACAATCACAGATGGCTATATGTGATCCAAAAACATAGGAGTTTATTCCCAAGGGAACAGCCAGCCTGACTGACTGGATAAAATCCAGTAAAATGTGTTTATCTTGAGCAGGGGGACTGCTTAACTTCTTTTATAAATGCTAAGTGGAGCATCCCAGTTGGAGCAGCTGATATGCTTCATATGCAAGCCATGTGGGACTAGCTTTATGATGACCAGGATATTCTTCCACTGAATGTGCCTATTACCCAGGTTATGACAAATGCTGTGATTATGGGAGCCCCTTCTAGAGGGGCACCCCATGTGATGTTACACTTGCAAAATCAAACAATAGTTCAAGAAGCCTTGTCTGATTTGCTGTCTCAACTTCTTTGCATGGGTCTCTCTGATACCCAGGATATTAAGGTGATTAAAAAGAAAATAAGGAGAGACAAAAGGGAGCGTCAAGGAACTTGTCCCAGTAGGGTAGAAATCTCTAGATGGTTATTGAAAAATGGGATGAATATGGCAGACACTGATGGCACTGAAACAAGGGTGTTGATGCAACACCACTGAAGGTTAGGTGGGTCAGTAGGAGCTTCCACTTGCTCCCCCAACCTTAATAGGTCCCAAGCAAGTCCCCTCCATTTATCACAACTTGGAGGAATTCAAAAAGCCAGAGGTCAATGATTACTATGAGAAAGCCCACCCAGAATAACCTGGGTCAATAGTTAAGACTGGTTAATCAAGGTAACAACTGAGAGAGAGGCCAGGGTCTCCTGGTCCAACCCTTGGCTGGGGATCCGAGGCCATATGCACATGTGGGTAAAATGGCCAGGTGAGGGAGTGGAAACATTTTGGGAGCTTCTTCACATGGGGGCCCACTGCACTGTGATTCCAACCTGTTAGCAAAATCTTAAATGGGGGCTAAGGTTAGGTTGGGAGGATATGGAGATGTAATAGTTGAGGGGATTATGGTGAAAGTTTGGATGAAAGTTGGGATTTTTTGAACAAACTTTATGTAAGGTGGTAATATCTCCTTTACCCGAAAGTACTATTGGGATGGATATCATGTCTGACTGGTGACTGCTTCCCCTATTTAATATTGTAAAAAGGCATGTAAGTCCACCCTCAGGCCAGTCTTGATTGGACATGCTAAACGGGAACAACCAGAACTGCCTGAACCCACGCAGGTGGTTAGTTTAAAACAATACAGAATATGTAATGGGCAGAAAGAGATTACCACTGTAATCAATGATATTCTAGAAGCCAAAGTGCTGATACCAACAAACTTCCTGTATAATGAAGTCACTAAATGATTTAAGTGTTATGATGTAAATTAAGTTTTAAAATGTCACTCTGGCTCCTGTGTACAAAATGGATTCTAGAGGGACCTGAACAGAAAGAAAGAGAACAGTAAGGAAACTATTACAGTAGCTCAGATGAGAAGTGAAGGGGTTGAGGGCCTAGGGAGGTAGAGGTTGAGAACAGCAAACAGATTTAGATTATATTTTCGTAAGCAAAATTGACAGGATTCCCTGATTGAATGTGATGATTAAGGAGATGTGAGGAATCAAGAATGCTTGCCACACTTATGCTTGAGCAACTCAGTGGATGTACGTAATATTTACTGAAACAGGGAAGACTTATAGGAAAACCACATGAGAATGTTGTCCAGGAAGCCAAAAGAAGAGTGTTTCTCTAAGAAGGGAGTGGTCAGTTGTGTCAAGTGCTGCCTAGGAATTCAAGTAAGAGAAGGAGAGAAAAGCACCTACTGGACTTGGCAACATGGAACCCCATGACAAGTGCAGTTCCACCACAGCAGAAGGGGAGGAAGTCATACTGCAGTGGCCAGAAGAGTGAATGTAAGGTGAGAAAGTTGGTATGTATAGACGACTCCTAAGTTCTGTTTCTCTCATAGGAATATCACAGATAAGGTGCTACAAGTAAAAGAAGACAGGGACAGGGCTGGGGAAGAGTGGTCAATGGTTGTTTTTTCTTTTATTCTTTAAGATGGGAGTTACCAAAGCATGTTTGTTGATAAGGGCAGACACTAATGAACAGAAGGACTGAAGACATGTAGTAGCAGAAGTGGATAGTATTCTTATCATATCACACATCAGCACCCCTATTTATCTGTAAGTAAACATACTCACATATGTTAGAGAAAAGACCCCCACCTCCAGGTTTTCTTGATGTATTTTTATACTTACGGCTAGGAAAATGGAAGGATATTTAGCATATTGCAAAGAAGACCACACAAACTGAGTTTTAAAAAAGAAAAATAAAAAACAACATAAAATCTAAAATTATTTTCACATATAATTTTTTATTAAAAAAACTTACCTCTCGTTTGTCCAATGCAGCATATTCAGCTTCTATTTCTGCAGCTTCGGGATCCCTTGAGAATACCATTTGAGATTCCAAATTGAGAGCCAAATCTTTGTGGTGTTGCTTTTCAGCACAATCACAAGGAGTATCTTTATTTTCATTTTCAGCAAACAAGTCTCCTCCATGTTTTACTAAAAGCTAAAAAAGTTTTTTAAAAAAACTTGCAACCACAGATTTAAATGACAAGTTATATCATGCTACACATTTAAAAACATTAAAAATATTATAAAATTAACATAACAAAAATGCAACAGTATGTACAGTATGTATTTGAAATGACAATAAAAGGTATTTGGATACCAGTGACTTCTGATTTTAAGATTAGTAATTCTTGTTTTTCAGTTATGAGTTCCTTTGGGTAAAAATTATAATAAAAATAACAACCCAAAAAAACAACTTCTTAAACTTTTAAAAGAAATCCTTACGCATTTTGTCCAGTCCAAAAATAAAGTTTTACTTAAAGATAAAAACAGTTTATAGTTAATGCTTTAAGTTTACAAATTTCTTATAATTTCTATAAATCTTAAACAGAGACCCTACTGATACTATTACTTTAACCACTAATACCTGGATTCCCTGACATGGCAGACAAAAGTTTTCACTTATATCATTCATTATCCAGTGAAACACTGAAATGAAATTAGACCGAGCCAAGTCTCTGAGGCAAAGCTGTATTCAATATTCCTCAAAATAAGTGATGGGAACAGCTACTGATAGCCAAGTTGGAAAGATACTCTATCAAACAATTTATCTTTGGCCCAAAGAAATCCCAATTTTAAAAACACATAGAATAAAGACTTCTACACTACTGAGGTTTCTATTGGGTTGAACCTACAGCTTTTCGTGACAACATGTTTATAAGAGCTGTAGGTTCAAGTTTCCCCATATGTCTGCAGAAACATTAAGAAGGGCATTAATGCCATGAGAGCCATAATCTAGGACAACCCTAAAGGACAGCCTAACAATTAGTCATCAAGATTCTTTTATAGGATTTGGTCATACTTCTAATAAGGTAGGAACAGTCACCATTTATTGAGTGCTTTCTAAGTGCCAAGAACCATGCTAAGCATTTTAAATATACATTCTCATTTAACATTAACAACCTCATGTGACAGGGGTATTATTATGTCTCAGAAAAGTTAGTTAATTTGACCAAATTATCCAGCCATTAAGCAACAGTACTGGGATTCAGACACAAGTTTGACTAAATTTTCAACCATGATTGGATATTACACTGGGAAGCAACAAACAAACCAAGAATATGAAATACAGACCTCTGGCCACAAAGTTTAAAATATTTACTCTCTCGCCCTTTTACTCTGTCTTAGAGACAGCTCTAAGTAATCACTGTTGCAGCCACTTTCTAGAGTTTGAGGACAAGATCACATCAGCTGCTATTCACCACCTAGAAGTTTTTAGTAAAAGTGTGGTTTGGGGACCAATAGTACCACTTGAAAGTTTGTTAGAAATACAGAATCTGTCTCACTACCCAACACCCTCCCAACCAAGGCCTCTGGAATCAGAATCTGATTCTGATCTCCAGGAGTTTCTCATGCACATACATGTTTGAGAAGCAATGAACCTAGAGTACAACCAGTGTGGGTATGGAAATTGATATGTTTATATTACCTAATCTATTCAATATTGGGGACCTGTAGTAAGTTTGCAGACTTATACATATAACAGGATCTATTACTATTATTAGCCTCTCTGATTCCCAGGTTATCCCACAGCTAAATACAAAATAAACTATATGCCTCTGACTGCTGCAGAACTAAGAGAGCTGACTTTATTCTCTGGTTCTCTACTTAGAATTCTAGAAAATGATTTTGAAAATGCACACTGGGATAGCTTTCAAAGTCATGATTTGATTTACTTTCACAAGATACATCATCTTTAACACCCCAGTCTTTCTTAGCAAAAGCAAAGACAACAAAATTTAAAAAGTTGTGCCCTAACAGAATCATGGTAAGGGGAAACTTCTTAAAAGGACATGCTGGAGTGTGGGCTCCATTCACTGGTGGGTTTAAAAAAATGTGTGTGTGGAGAGTGGATGTGTGAGAAGTCATTGTGAGAGTCATTGCTGACCACTGTTAGAACTCAGGTGAAATTAACTGGTAATCTTTCTTTGCATGAAATCCCCAAATGAATTTGACTGGAGTGAGTGTGATGGGATCACAAAGACCTCTCATTGCTGAAATTAGCACCTACAAAGAAATTCATACTTGATGATGGAATGGAGGGTCCCTGTTTGTAGCATTTGTCTTGGCAATGAAATTCTGCTTGTACGCTACCTCTGGCATAGAGGCTAGCTAACAGCAGTATTACCAGACATTGGAGGGGTCTGTGTTAAAAAATACTTCAGCTTGCTGACCTTTGGGGGCATAATGTCAGAAACACCATTAAGTGAAAGGCTTATTATACCTGTCAAATTATTGCTGCATAAAGTCAGGTGTTTTGGTTTGACATAATAGGGGAGTTACATCTGGTTCTGAAGAGGGACTTTAAAATGCTTCAATCAAAGCATCCCAACTAAGCATCATTTTCCTCGCTCTCAAGCTAAGGAGAACTGAATAGGAGGATCAAATATTTTATTCAAATGTGGTTTTTGGCCAATCTTAAATACATGGTGGCACATAAAATGTACTATGTTAAAAGAAACATCAAATTATCACTATATCAACACATCTGTACTATTACTCTGCCTTTCTTTCTGTTCACAATTCCAGAGGAAGAGAGGTAACCCCTAGTATTCAAGACATCCTGCCCACCCCTTTGGTCCATAATCTAAATGGCTGGTGACTCTAGGCAAGTCATTTAACTGCTTCAAGTCTTAGTTTACACAGGTCAATCTGTAAAACAAGGCATACAAAGTTTTTTAAAAAGAAACAAAACAAGATGATTTCTAAAGTCTGTTCTAGCTCTAAAGTTACCATTTAATCATCTCTCCATAACTCCTTGCACCTCCTCCATCTTCACTGTGAATTCCTACTGGCTCCTGGCACAGAGAACCTTTAACTTAATCCTTCTCTCCTTATAGTTACTTCCCTGATACTTTCCTTCCTTTCTCAGCCACATTTCTCAAATTAGAGATTGATACCAACTGTCTGTCCATTTCCTCAGCAAATGACTCAATTACTGCCAGCAATTTGACTTCTACCGTGAACATTTTACTGAAACAATAGTCCTGAAAGTCATTAATACCTCTGAACTCTCAAATCCATCAACCTTGCTCAGTCCTCCAATAACTACCTTTCTGCAGCATGTCCCATGATGAACTCCCTCCTCTCCTTGAAATTCTTCTCTTGCTGTGGTTCAAATGTCCTCCAAAGCTCACGTTGAAACCTCAGCCCCAATATGGTGTTGGAAAGTGAGGTCTTAAGAGGTGATTGGATCAAGAGGACTAAGTCCTCGTGAATGGATTAATCCATTCATGGATTAATGGGGTTATGGTTTAATGGGTTATGAGGGACTGGCTCTGGTGGCTTTATAAGAAGAGCAAGTGAGTATGTAAAGAGCGCTATTGCCATTCTTGCCATGTGATACCCTGCATTGCCATGGGACTCCATACAGAGCCCCCACAAACAAGAAAGTCCTCATAAGATGTGGCCCCTGGACCTTGGACTTCCCAGCCTCCAAAAGTGTAAGAAATAAAACTATTTTCTTTTTACTTTACCCAGTTTCAGGTATTGTTATAAGCAACAGAAAATGGACTAATACAGTTCTCTTATTTCTCTACTTTTTCTGTTTCCTTCACAGGCTCCTTTTCTTGTTCTAACCCTTTTTAAACATAGGCATTCTCTAAACTGATGCTGTGACTTTAACTCTGTTAATATAACTACAACCTAGTCTTTTCCTTGAGTTTTTCATCTATATATTACCTTGCTTTTAGTTGTCAACTCTATGTAGATGACACTCAATTCTAAATCTATTTTCTTTATTCCCAAACACGCGGTCCTATTTTTCAATAGCCTTTCAATATTTCATGTGGATAATCTAAGACCTTAATCTCTATCTGTGATATTATGATATATATATCTGGTTTTGCCACAATTCCTGGCTCATAACTCCAATAAATCTTTGTTCTTTTGTTATAATGTTGGGAGCACTTTAGGCCTCAGAAAACAGACCTTCTCCTGCCCTCCTTCCATCTGTTCCTTTTTCTCCCTGAGGCAAGCCATAGATGCTAGAATCCCTCTTTTCCAAGGCGTGTCATAGAACCAGCCTTTCTTACCATGTGATTCCCTGCATTGCCATAAGACTCCATGGCAAAGCCAGATACAAAGCCTTAATCTTTCTGTTTTGGAGCTGGCCATTAAGAAATTCTCTGACCTACCTTGTCTTGTTGTAGGTCATAAGATTCCCATTTCAGGAGGGGTCTTGCCCCATGCTTGGGAGGAAGGAATGCTGCACAGAGAGGTAAAGAAGAATCTGGACACAGGCCTTGCTGGGTTTTCCCACCCAGTCTGTTAGCATAGATCATACCCTTTTTGTCCAATCACATTTTTACATGGTTGACCATGCTTTAATCATGCCTATGTAATGAAGCTTCAATAAAAACCCAAGAGCACAGGGTTTGGGGAGTTCTCAAATAGCTGAACATGTGGAGGTTCCTGGAGGGTGGCGTGCACAGGGAGGGCATGGAAGCTCTGTGTCCCTTCTCCCATACCTTGTTCTATGCATCTTTTCATCTGTATCTTTTGTAATATCCTTTATAATAAAATGGTAAATGTAAGTAAGCATTTCTCTGAGTTCTGTGAGCCACTCGGCAATCAATCAAACCCAAGGAGGGGGTTTTGGGGACCCAGATTTATAGCCAGTAGGTCAGAAGTACAGGTAATACAACCTGGAGCTTGTGACTGGCATTGGAATGGGGGGAGGCAGACCTGGGGAGCCCTCTCTCGGAAATGAATTGGAGGACACCAAACGGGATTCAATTGCTGGCTTTCTTGCTGGTGGGGAGAAATCCCCATATATTTGGTCACAGAAGTCAGTCTCTGTGTTGATGGTTGTGCTGTGAGAACAGAAGAAAAACAGCATGTGTTTTTTCTTCAATCACCATCCTTCTAAATGAAAACTCAACATATTTTCCCTTCATTTCAACCAATTCCTCCACCTTGTCTTACTTTTCAAATGTCTGTTGTTAGCAGGTTTCAAAGTCACTCAGATTTAAACCATGCTCATTTTACTTAAAAATAAAGTTAATTTATTTTGTTCTAATTATAGATGATAGCAGGTTATTATAGAAAATGTGAAAAAAAAATCAGAGAGAAAATTATGTCACACAAAGATAGCTCACCACTGTCAATACTAACATTTTAAAGCCTGCATCATTTTTAACCCTTCTTGCCTTTGCTTTCCTGTATCAACTGACCTAGTTACTAAATTCTACCAGTTCTTCACAATGTCCCCTATATTTTCCTCATTCTTACCATCTCCAATACCACCATACAAATCCAGGCTTTTTATCAGTTCACACCAGAATTAGTGCAATAATCTGCTAACTCCTATCACTCCCTCTCATATAACCTTGCCTGTATACTGGAGTCATCTGGAGAACTGTAAAATACCAGTGTTTGGAGTTCACCTTCAGAGATTTTAATTTCACTGGTCTGAGGTTTCTGTGCAGTCAAGGTTAGAACCAATGTTCCAGCACAAAGGTTTTCAAACTGTGTAAGAATCATCTGAGTAGCTTAATAGTCATATTAGGTGGTTTTAGAGTGGGGAATGTAAAAGGAATTCATAGTTTTTACAGCTGAATCCAATGTAGGTGGCCCATAAACTATGTTCTAGGACAGGGCTTCTCAAACTTTAATGTGAATATGACTCACCTTGGGATTTTATTAAACTACAGATTCAGATTCACTCAGTCTGGGATGGTACCTGAGATTCTGCACTTCCAACAGGTTCCCAGGAAATTGATGCCATAGCCAGTCTGAGGACCATCCTTTGAGTGGCAAGGCCTTAAAAAACACTGCTTTAGAACTAACCCATTCAAATCCATTTTTCATTACAACCATTTGGCTAATTTTACTATAACTGCTTTCATAATATCACTTCTCCAATCGAAAATTTTCAACGGCTCAATTTTCTGTAAAAGAAACTCCAAATTTTTGACTTTGGCCTTTAGCAGTTTCTAGTTGGCAAGGCCTCTATCTTCCTCTTAAGTCATCTATCTTATTATTCCTCCACAAAATACTTTCATCTGCATATGCCTCAGACCTACAACAGTGAGTGCTTCTCAAAGTCTGCCATGCCAAAGAATCACCAGGAGAACTTGCCATATTCCCGGAATCTACTCATAGAGATTCTGCTTTGGAATCTGAAGTTCTGGTGGGCCCCCAATTTTCTACTTATAACAAGTTCCCAGGAATTACTGATTCTGCAGGTCTGAGAGACACATTCTGAGTAGCTTCTTCCAAATACTTAAACTAAAATCTTACCCATTCAAATCGTACTACTACTACCCATGAAATCTTCTAGGAGATGTATAATTATCTCTTTCCCTTCAATGCCTGTAACAGTCACTGCCTAAACAATTAATATAGCCCTTAGCATCATAATATTTGGGGGACAATAATGAAAGCATAACTCTCTTGATTAAAAACTGGAAAACTGAGGCCCAGACAGGCAAAGTTACTCAGGTGCTGAACTAGGACTACAATTCCTGTATTATTTTCACAGTTTTAAAACTGTGGGTGCTAAAAACACAATATTATTAGGTAAAACTCTTCAGTCTGACCTCTGAATGGTTTTTATGGCTTTCAACGAAGTGCAAAATGCTCTGATAGCTGTCAAAGTATCAAATAGGGATGGCTGCAAAGAGAAAAGTGTGACTTACCACCTTTGGTTTTCTAGTGACTTCTCTTTGATCTGACACTAAGCAGCTACACTTGAAGCTTTGAAGAAGCAAGTAGGGCAAGGGTGCATAGGAAATATCTAACATAACACTCATTTTTTTTTTTTTTTTTTTCTTTTTTCGTGACCGGCAACGGATCCCAACCCC
>NW_007726157.1:310627-336323 GCF_000696425.1 Galeopterus variegatus | reverse complement strand
ATAACACTCATTTTTTTTTTTTTTTTGTCTTTTTTCGTGACCGGCAACGGATCGCAACCCTCAGTGTCGCGCCCGTACCGGACCGGAACCGGCAACGGGATCGCAACCCTCGGTGTTGCCCCCGCTCCTCGCTCAGCCAGTGAGCGGCCGGTCTGTACGTGGGATCCGAACCCTTGGTGGGAGCGCCGCCGCGCTTCCCAAGCGGCGCACTGTAGCAGTGCGCCACCGGGCCAGCCCCATAACACTCATTTTTAAAAAGAACTTTTCACAAAGACCAAAGCACTATAAAAAATATAACAACCTCTGTCACATCCACCATTTACTGAATCACTATTATAGGTCAAGCACTAATAGAAATAAAATGAGGCCTAAAAAGTAGGCTTGCTCTAGGGAAGTCTATAAAGGGGAGAAATATCATTAGACTTTCTACTGGACCATGCTAATTGACCAAACCCATCATTCCTCTCCAAAACCCACTTGTATTCCAAAGTAGAAAACAAAAACTCTTAGCAACTAAGAAAAAAGTGTATTATTAATTATATAAAATTCTTGTTAGATTCATGACATAATGGAGTTTTATTTTTGTGCGCTGGACAACCATTACAGAATACTTTTTAAAACCTTTGTATAATTAAAGGACATAAGACTCGTTACATATTGATAATGCTATTTTATGTATTTGTAAAAGGTTCTAAAGTATGAAGGAATCTTTGTTTTATTTTCCCAATTCTTTGCATTATGCAGGGGTTCATCATAAAGTAAGGCCCACAGGCCAAATCCAGCCTGCTGTTTCTCTGTAGTCCATGAACTAAAAATGGTTTACATCCTTATATGGTTGAAAAATATTAAAGGAATATTTCATGACATGTGAAAATTATTAGAAATTCAAGTAGCGATGTCCATAAATAAAGATTATTGGAACACTGGCCATAGTCTTTTATGTATTGTCTATGGCTGCTTTCAGGCTGTAATGGCAGAGTTGCCTAAAATATTTACTATCTGGGATTTCACAGAAAAAAGTTTGATGACCCCTGAATAATTCTTTGGAATATGAAAAAATTAGAATTACAAGGACTTTATTTACTATTTGCCCTTAATAAATGTTTATCATATAAGCACTTCCAATTCTCAAACAATTGTAAACTACTGCTCTTTGCGTTACTTTTCTCATAAATAATTTTGAATAATTAATATTTGTGAAACTCCAGATTTTCCTGCTTAAGGAAGTTCTGAAAAAATACACTAAACCAAGGATTCGACATAAAGCCCTGGGTGTTACAGAGTATCCATAAAAAGGAGGGGCTAGCCAGAAGAAACAAGGAAGAGCTCTACTCTGCCAATGAATGATATGAATTTGATACAATAAAAAAAAAAAAAAGAGAAAAATGTCCCAGGTAGTCCAGATATCAAGAGTGGATGAGTTTAATTGTAGTATCATTAATAAAAACAAGGCAGAGGAGAAGTGAGTGTATAGAGAAAATGACTGAGCACAGTTTTAGAAATGCTGACTTTAGAGACTGTTGGAACATCCATAAGACGAAGTCAATTAGGCAGCAACGTAGAATGAGAAATATCAGAGATGTCAGTGCTAGGCATCACAGACACATACCAATGCAATTCTACATACAGCCAGTGATGTCCTCACACCTGGTGGTTCCCAGAAGAACTCTGTAATTAAGAGGTTTTAATTTTATGTTTGGGGGTGGGGCTTATTGTGAAACACAATTATCACAGGGAGAAGGGGAAGTTTTAAAATAAATATCTCATTTCTATCATTCAAAATAATGAGCCATAGGAAAATGTCTGTTAAAATTATTAAATGCGGGCCGAGTGCAGCGCTGGGAGCGCAGCAGTGCTCCCGCCGCAGGTTCGGATCCTATATAGGGATGACGGGTGCGCTCACAGCGCTCACTGGCTGAGCGCAGTGCGGCCGGTCTCAAAAAGGACAAAAAAAAAAAAAAAATAATAATTAAATGCACTGTAATTGTCAAATGATGACTTCAATTCTATTCTTAAATAAATATACAGAAAGAAAAACATTTTCAACAAGTAGAGAAGACATACTTCCAGAGATGTAAGTCATCTGAGAGTTAAAAAGCAGGCTAGCCTTAATCATAGTGAAAAAAAATAATCTCTTTAATCTTAAAGGCTAGTCACTGAAAATGGGATATATTTTACTACGATTGCAGGCTAATAGGAAATTAGTGCTAAAAGGAGATCTAAGAGATTATCTATCCCAATTACTCAATAGGAAACTATCACAGAAGTTCAGTAACTCATACCAGGTACCACAGATAGTCACTGTGAGGACCAAGACGAAAACCAGTGTTCTTTCCACCATACTGAAACCTCTTAGTTACATGAAAAAATTAATAAATATTTGGGGACACGCTTTCACTCAACCCAAACCTTTATATCATGCTTGGTACCAACAAGCACTATGAAAACTAGAAAGCATTATACACATGTTAGTTGTTATAATTATTATTCTTACGGCTAAAGACGGAAAACAATGATGTACAGAAACAAGTTAAGAAAAAAGTATTTAAATTACCCATGATAGTAAACTTTATAAGAGAAATCTAAGCCTTTCCTGTTCATCAAAGTAGTATGACACCACTTGAAGATACCTGAAGACTAACACTCTAAGAACTACACCTATATGGTAGGTTATATATTTCAATGTATTTATTTTATGCAATCACACTACAAAACACAATAAAGCCTTTGGAGATTAGTTATCATATGCTTCCTTCCCTGGGAAACTCTTCTAGTTTAATCAACAGTAAGCAAAATCAAAAGTCATTAAGGTCATAAGGCTGGGCAAGAATACAGTCAAGTATATACAAGAGATTAAAGATAAGTTTTATATAGGCACAGTGATATGCTGAAATTTGTTGATGAAAACTAGAGTAGATGTAAGATATTTACAGGGCTCCATCTGGAATGATTTACATTAAGTAAAAAACCTATTCTGAATATAGAAAATTGAAAACAGTCACCAAATAGTGCAGTTTACGAAATGTGATATGCTGACAGATTAAATAGTTAAAACACATACACATGCACGCACACACACACACACACACACGCACACACACACACACACACACACTTCAAGCAAATCACCAGGCCTGCAAAGCCTGGCACTAATTTCCCTCACTGAGCAAAAAGTAAAGCTGGTAAAAACACCACACTCAATTTTTTTTTTTCCTTTTTTTTGTCTTTTTTCGTGACCGGTAACGGGATCGCAACCCTCAAGTGTCGCGCCCGCACCACGCTCAACCAGTGAGCGGACCGGTCTCTATATGGGATCCAAACCCTCGGCAGGAGCGCCACCGCGCTCCCAAGCGCCGCACTCTACCGAGTGCCCCACCGGCCAGCCTCACACTCAATTTTTAAAACAATTTAATATTCATGTCATTGTAAATATACTCCACAATCAACAACTACTAAAGCAATGCTTATAGAGAAGTTTTGGCAGCAAGATATTAAAACAGCAACATAAGAACACTATTGCTACTATCAAGAATAAGCTATTTTCTACCCTAACAAACTTGAGAAATATGATTAGCCTCATCAATAATGGTGAGACAACTACAGCAGGAATTATTCCACAGGATGTGGGCATAGAAAAATACACAGAAAGGCTTGTGTAAAAAACCTCAGGAATTCTGATATTAGTCCCTCCTCTCTTCCACCACACTGAATCAATGTTAGAAAGCACTGAATGAAAAAATAGTTTCAAGTTAACAACAGTCACTAACTAGAGGGCAAAGGTGACACAAACCCAAGAAATAAAATGACAAAGATGCTAAAAGATTAACAAGTATCACAAATAATAGTAGTAAACAAAAAATAAGATCATAAGAATTCTAGAAGTGAAAAGAATAGACACCAGATATACTAGAGAAATCGTATAAAGTGGCTGTAATCCTGTAATAAGAAAATGGACATTCATATTTTTGGTATACTGATCAATTTATAAGTATAAAGCATATATACATGAATGACATTAAGAAAACACTAAATTTTCAGGTATATATTTTAATCTGATCAAGATCATTGCTTTTCCATTAAAGGTATAGATTTTTAGTAATGAAGATACTCTGTGATCTGATCTAAAATGCTCCCCATTCAAACTTAAATACATCTATGCAAAAGAACTTCTATGATATATATATGAACTAACATAAATGTTGGTAGTTGAAAAACAACAGTTCTATTGTATGCATACTAGTGATGATACTATATAGAGTAATGATTTCTTAGCTTAGTTAAGATCCCGTATTATATGTGTGACTTTAAGCTCATTAGATATTTTATATATATTATGTATTTATACATGAAATATACATGGAAAAAATCAAATACAGTATGTATTCAGGAACAAGTTAATGCAGATTAAACAGAAAAAATAACACATATAAAAATTACAAGTGTTTTCCAGGTAACAAAAGCAAAAATAGACATCAAACTGAAAAGCTTCTGCACAGCAAAGGAAACAATCAACAGAGTGAAAACACAACATACAGAATGGGAAATATTTGCAAACTATGCATCTGACAAGGGGTTAATATCCAGAATATATAAGGAACTCAAACAACTCAATAGCAAAAAGCCAAATAATCTGATTTAAAAATAAACAAAAGACCTAAATAGACATTTCTCAAAAGATGTACAAATGGCCAACAGGTACATGAAAAAAATGCTTAACATCACTAATCATTAGGGAAATGCAAATTAAAACCACAATGAGATATCATCTGACCCCAGTGAGAATGGCCATTATCAAAAAGACAAAAAAATGCACGGGTTCAGATCCCCATACCAGCCATCCACCCCTTCAAAAAAAGACAAAAAATAAAATGCTGGTGAAGATGCAGAGAAAGAGGAACTCTCATACACTGTGAGAACATAAATTAGAACAGCAATTATGAAATAAAGCATGAAGATTCCTCAAAAAATTAAAAATAAAACTACTGTATGATCCAGCAATCCCACAACTGGGTATATATCCAAAGGAAATGAAATCAGTATGTCTAAGAGGTATCTGCACTCCCATGTTTATTGCAGCATTGTTCACAATAGCCAAGAGATGGAATCAACTTAAATGTCCATCAATGGATAAAGAAAATGCGGTATATATACACAATGGAATATGATTCAGCTATAAAAAAAAGAATGAAATCCTGCCATTGTGGCAATATGGATGAACCTACAGAACATTATGTTAAGTGAAATAAGCAAGGTACAGAAAAACAAATACAATATGGCCTCACTCATATGTGGAATGTAAAAAAGTTGTTCTCACAGAAGTAGAGAGCAAAATAGTAGTTACCAGAGGCTAGGAAGGGTAGAGGGGAGAGGGAGATGAGGAAAGGTTGGTTAATGGGTACAAAGTTACAGTTAGATAGGATGAATAAGTTCTGGTGTTCTATTATATAATAGTGTGACTACAGTTTCTACAATATATTGTACATTTCACGAAATCTAGAAAAGAGAATCTTGAATGTTATTACCACAAAGAAATGATAAATGTTTGAGGTGACAGATATGCTAACTACCCTGATTTGATCATTATATAATGTACACATGTACTGAAACATCACACCATATCCCATAAACATTTATAATTATGTGTCAATTATAAACAAAATTTTAAAAAGAATTAATTTCATAGAAAAAATTACAAGTGTTTTTATAAAACCCTCAATACATGTATTAATATTTATCCATTGCTTAGTGAACTGATCAATTCTAGATAATATAACTATAAGTCCCACTTGCTAAGATTTGCCACATTCAACATGTGTAAATTCTATAAACTGGCTACAAAAAAAAAAAATATCAGAAAAAAGCAGAATGTATCTCTACTAAAACTTTTACTCTCAATACAATAGGGCTTAATTGATGACCATTATCTTAGGAGATCTAGCAAATTTTTATTCCAAACATTGACTATTTTAACAGCAGAGTGTTTTTTTCTCCTAAGCCAATGAAATAACTTTATTTAAAAGAGGCCCTGATTCTTTTAGAATGACAAAAGGGGCAAAAATGACTCGTTACATTTCTGTTAAGACAAGCAAAATAAGCAGTGATTATTAACCAAGACATAAATTTTACAGTGCAGAATATTAAAAAAGTAAAGTTTTACCTCTACACAGGCTTTCATCCCTGAGGCAGCAGCATAGTGCAGGGGTGTATTTTTTTTGTTATCAACAGCATCAATAGCTGCTCTCTCATATTCACCCTGGTCAAGTTTTGCTCCTTTCCATCTTAAGATCATCTGCAGACAATCTGCTCTTCGGAAATCATCTTCTGTGGGGCGTGCTAGGCGAGGATGAAGGGTTCCTTCAGATATCATAATTTGAGGTCCCATACACAACAAATGCATAGATGTTTCATTGTGCACATTCCGTTTATTTGGATTTCCATCTCTACCAAAAAGAAAAGTTCTAAAGTGGAAAGAAAGAAAAAAAGGATGAAAACCACTTTTTTCCTACCTTGAAATACACAGAATATAAATTTAAAAATAAGCTCTACTTTTAAGCTGATTACTGCAGGTTCCTAAGAGCTTTTGTTTAGGTGGGTTATATATTAATTTAAAAAATAAATCCATTACACATTAGTTATTTTTCATTTCACAATGCTATGTGTAGCTATTTTTAAAAATTAAGTGAAAGAATGGCATTGTTTTACTTATTGACAAGTCTCTTTTCATGTCTTTTTAAATAGAAGATAGCCAAATTCTCATAGGATTCAATCTGTTGCAGTATGTTGTCTGGGTTCAAGTATATGAAGAAAATCCAGCCTTTATATCATCAGAGAGGGGAGCAGTGTTTTAAAATAGCTTTTTCAGATAACTGTGAATATTTTATATTTGATACTATACCAAAAATTTAACAAGTGATAGTTTCTTAAAGGTTAGTTGCAATGCAGTATCTGAAATTGTATCCATGAACTTTTTGTACTGTTACATTAAAATCCACTGGTCTATGGGCCGGCCCGGTGGCGCACTGGATAGTGCGCCGCTTGGGAAGCGCGGTGGCGCTCCTGCTCGAGGGTTCGGATCCCACATACAGACCGGTTCCCGCTCACTGGCTGAGCGAGGCATGGGGGCGACGCTGAGGGTTGCAATCCCGTTGCCGGTCCCCGGCCCGGTGCGGGGGCAACACTGAGGGTTGCAAATAAAATAAAATAAAATAAAATAAAATAAAATAAAATAAAATAAAATAAAATAAAATAAAATAAAATAAAATAAAATAAAATAAAATAAAATAAAATAAAATAAAATAAAATAAAATAAAATAAAATAAAATAAAATAAAATAAAATAAAATAAAATAAAATAAAATAAAATAAAATAAAATAAAATAAAATAAAATAAAATAAAATAAAATAAAATAAAATAAAATAAAATAAAATAAAATAAAATAAAATAAAATAAAATAAAATAAAATAAAGACAAAAAAAATAAAATAAAATAAAATAAAATAAAATCCACTGGTCTACCTTATATTTTGAATAAACCTTTTACCCATGCATAATTTTTAAAAATTGTACACTGATCTTTGAAAAAATATTCATTCGCTGAGTTATACAGAACTTCCAGATGTTGTCACATTTATCATTGCCAATCTTAGAAAAGTCTTTTAGGGGCCAGCCGGTGGCTCACATGGGACAGTGCAGTGCTGATAACACCAAGGACACGGGTTCGGATCCCATATAGGGATGGCCGGTTAGCTCACTGGGTGAGCGTGGTGCTGACAACACCAAGTCAAGGGTTAAGATTCCCTTACCGGTCATCTTTTTTTTAAAAAAAGTCTTTTAGTATTGGGAAGTTGTCATGCTGAAGGTAGTAAAGACAAGTTTTCCAAAATTTCAATATTCACTTGAAAGCTCAAATGTTATCATTAGTAACAAATACTAGCAGTTGTTTTCCTCGAATTGACAAACTCAATTCATTTTCAAGAAAATGTCGGCCACGTACCAAGTCTGAATAACCATTGTTTGTTGTTGTTGCTATTTGTAAAATGGTGTTCTATAAAAAAGTAAGTGCTTTAACTCACAACTCAAACAACAGTACAAGTGCTCTTCCTCAAAGCTATCGTCAGACCTCAAAATGCAGCAGGAGTGTTTTATCCCTACTTCCCATATGTCACACGGAATATTAATGTTACTGCTTCATTAAGAATATTTTTAAGTGAAACTGCCTTTATATTTTTTAACAAGTGCCTAACAGTGATTACTAGTACACTTTGGTGCCACTGTCTTGATTCATCTAAACGCACCAGCAGTTTTCTCTCCATTTTTTGCACTATCATTGCAAATGCCAACACAGTAAAAAAGGCAAATAGCTTATCAGTATTATTATAAAAATAGTTTTGACTTCATGTACCCTTTGAAGTCTTGGGATCCAGGCATCCTTAAAACACATTTTAAGAATCAACAGACTAAATGACTTTCTTATATAAGGCTTTCCAATTTTATAAAGTATATCTGTAAGTTATACTATAAATGGTTAAAAAATATTTTCATATTTGGTTTCTTTTATGTTAAAATATACATATTAATTTAGTTTAACAATATTTAAATGTATTTTATGTTGTTATTCCATACAAGTTTTAAATAATCATATATAAGACTTGATATTAAATATTATTGGAATGTTCAATATTAGGAAGCTATATCAATAGTTTTAGAATTTCACTGAAAATGCTCAATCTAAGAAAACAAAACAAAAAGGTCATGTTAGAAAGTCTTAATAAATTAAGCAATGAGTAATTCATTGAGAACAATACTAAGTGTCTAGCACTGTATTTATGATGTTTAAAATTTAGTAAAGGAAATGAGTTTAATAATGATAGTATGGTTTTAAATGTAAGTTCTAGACCCTTGACCTTGGTGTTATCATCAACACCATGTACCAAGTGAGCTAACTGGCTAGCCCCAGGGATTTGTTTTGCTAACAAATTTGTGGGGACCACTGATTTGTACTAGGCTCCTCCTACACTAAGCTTAACTGACCAAACTAATATGAAGATTAACTACAGTAGCTGAGCTTTAGTTAACCAATTTACAGATTAAGCTGTAACCAATTAACTTGTTTCTACACTGCACTGAAGTCTGTTTCCTATAAATGCTGTCAGATCATGTTACTGGTTGGAGTTCTCTGAACCTGCTCTGGTTCAGAAGGCTGCCAGATTCATGAATCATTTTTGTTTTGTTTGCTTTGTTTTGCTTTATTCTGTTTTGATTTTCTTTGCCTAAATAAACTCAGTTAAAAAAAAAGTAAGTTCTAGGGATTTCAGAGAACAGAAAGAATACTCATGTCAGAGTAGTTGGGGATGAATTCATGAATAAGGCAGAAACCGAGTTAAAACTTAAAGGATAGGTAGAGAAGAAAGAAGACATGTGAGAATAAAGGAACAACAGAAATAAAGCTATGGGGGTGGCATTCCTAAAGGTGGGGAAGGAAAGCAAGAGGAAAGTCAATCAATCAATTTGACTGATGAGATCATGTTAGAGAGTAATGAGAGTTTAGGCTAACTGGGTAGAATGAGGGCAGAAGTAAAGAGAGTTTGGGAAGCCAAATAGAATAACACAGACAATAGGATATTGTTATAATTTTTTCAAGACAGAAAGAACATTGAAAGGCTATGCTTCAGGAAGATTAATCTGGACATGAGATTGTAAGAAGAACAGATTTGCGAAAAGACCCTTTAGGAGCCAGATACTGTATTGGGAGCAGGGGTTGATAAGAATGAACTAAGCCTAGGGCAATGGGAATGGAAAGAAGTGAATCTAAGAGATAAGACTTAGTGAACTTAGTAGCAGGTTAGGTAAAGAAGAAGAGTAAGTCAAGGATAAATTGAACATATTTGGGGTTATAGAGATGAGAAGTAATAAATATTATCAAGTGTATATTGTATGTTAGGCAACATAATAGACACATAATACATTAACTGATTAATTCTCCTACAAGCTGTGAGATAAATATCCATTTTAAGGATAAGGAAACTGCAGTGCAGAGTGACTAAGTAACTTGCCTTGCTAATAAGTGGCTGAGGCAGCCCTGACAAATAGGTTGATCTAACTGTAAAGGTAAGAGGCTGTATAGCACAGTGGTTAAGAGCCCACAGTCCTCTGCCTGGGAAATCAGCTTTGCCACTTATAAGCTGTGAGTGTTCTGACATGTTGTTTAACCTTACTGTGCCTCAGTTTTCTCACCTGTACAATGCAGACAAGAAACTATCTCACAGAACTGCAATGAGGATTAATTGAGATAATGCATATAGAGCACTAGTGCCTAGTATGCCCTCAATAAACACTCGCCATTATTACATCAGCACAATATAGTGGTGTCATTAACACAGAGAAGACCCAATCTGGGTCTTCCTATAATCAAGATAATGCATATAATGTTCTATATGCATTATCTCAATTAAGAAAAATACAAAATTGCAAACAAGCGTTGGAGATGGCTTCTAAGCAGGTGTTTTCAGATAAATGCAAAAATGAGGTACCAGAAATATCCACAAAAGTCAAGATATACTCAATAAAGTCATGGGCCTGAATGACCTAAATTATTTAGGGAATTTTTCTCATTCACAAATCCTAATCATAAAAACATTTCTTTGTACAAATGATTTTATAAAATTTCTACTTACTCTGTGTTAAGATACTGTGCTACATGCTAGAAGTACAAAGAAGTTACCTTAAAAAAAATAGCTATAACATATGTAGGCAGAGAGAAGGTATACAAAGTTCTAAAATACAATGAGGTGGTAAATACCAAATTAGTGATGCAAACAAAAAAGAGCCATAGAAGTTAAAAAAAAAAAGTTCAGGTTCCTATGGCTTATAACAATATTAAGAAGATAGATGTAGCAGGCACAGGACCTTGAAAGAAGAGCAAGATTTAGATAAGAAAGAGAAAGGTGAGAAGAATGGGGAAGAGAGACACACCTGGCAGACAGAACACTCAAGGCATGTTTTGGGGATACCAAAGAGCAGCTTAATTCGAACAATTTATATACAGAAGAAATAGAAAAAAAGGTTGAAAGTTAATTTTTTTGTCACGTTCTTAAGAGGTTTGAATATTGGTTTAAGAATTATATTTCACTGTATAAGCAAAGAAGTATTTCTTTTTCTTCAAGCACCTGACTTCCATAGCTGCATAATCTTCTTAAAAAATTAAGCTTGTTTTGGAACTACCATTCTATCCTGTTTCCTTCATTTATAAGCTAGCAAATATCAAATGTAATTCCCATGTAATGAGGTAAAAATCTCCATATAAATAAATTAGACATATTCACTAAGTCACTGATGCTTTCTTCTGGAAGAGATTTTTTTAAAAGTTTCTTAGTACTTTCAGTTTTAAGAAAATATTTTACTTCCAGAAAAGTCTTTTCGGGACCGACCCATGGCTCACTTGGGAGAGTGCGGAGCTGATAACACTAAGGGCACGGGTTTGGATTCCATATAGGGATGGCCGGTTAGCTCACTGGGTGAGCATCGTGCTGACAACACCAAGTCAAGGGTTAAGATCCCCTTACTGGTCACCTTTAAAAAAAAAAAAAAAAGAAAAGTCTTTTCAACTAACTGAACCCCATTAAAAGAAAGGAAACTCAAGCCCGATCATGACTAGACAAAGCAAAAGTACCTGTTTTTCAACATAAAATAACTAACGAGAGCTTAGAACTCTGCCTTTTGCACAATTCCCTGTAATTTTTTTGACAGCTGGCAAGTACTTTTGTAGAATTGAAATGCTATAAATTAAAAACTGTATTATCAAGAATTCACACTATGAAACACACTGAGGGTCAAAATATATTTATAGCAACAAGAATATGTAAACCTCATTATTAAAACTTTTGGTCTAATTTAGGTACAATAAAGAAAAAAATACTAAATCATAATAAAGAAAACATACCAAATAATTTAGGTATATTCCATTTTAGAAAGTTTAACTCACTATAATACCATACAACACACAAATATGTCTACATATACTTTTATTTTTATTTATTTATTTTTTTAAAAGATGACCGGTAAGGGGATCTTAACCCTTGACTTGGTGTTGTCAGCACCACGTTCACCCAGTGAGCTAACCAGCCATCCCTATACGGGATCCGAACCCGTGGCCTTGGTGTTATCAGCACCACACTCTCCCGAGTGAGCCACAGGCTGGCCCTGTATATACTTTTAAAGATCACAGTTCTTTTTTCCCTTTCGCCAATTTGTTATCAATTGGTTTACCATAATACTTACCCTAATATTCTATTCATTCCATGTCTAGCAGCATAGTGTAATGGAGTATTGTGCTGGTAGGGCTCCCCATAAGACGTATTTGGATCAAGGGATTCTTTTAGCTGAGGGTTGTTTTCATATATTTGGCAGGCCAGGTTTTCATCACCATTGATGAGTGCTTTACGAAATTTGGTGGTTGTATTTCCCATGTTTTGTGTTTTTCTGATAGGCAGTGACACTTTTTTCCTTCTCCTTTCAGCCACTTCTTGAATGCTTCTGCAACATGTTTCACATTCTGAAGGAGGAAAAGTTATTCAAATTAGATTGTGAAATAATAATTATGAAGCAGTATCCTAAAGAAACAATATCACAATTAGAAATACTAATAAAATCTGGAAAGCACATGTAAGGGAACAAACTGTATTGTGCTTTAGCCAATTTATCTCAATAGTCAATAAAAATCTCAAATTTTTAACATTGCTCAAATTAACTTCATGTTAAACTGTAACATTTTTTCACACAGATATGGGCTGTACTTTGTAGTACAAAACTTATCTACGTATATAAGCTTTTCAATTTTCCTCTTCACATGGGCAGGAAGTGAGCTTGACTGAATTTTATGGTTGAAAACACTTAAATTTTTGTATAAATTATGTATAAATCTTACTTAGCCAATTTGTAGAATAGTGAAAAATGTAGGAAATTTGCTCAAATAAAGAACTCCAGAATGGATGTTAAACTACACTAAAGGAAAAGTGAAACTACTTAGTACTTACAAGGACATCAGAGAAAAGATTTTTAAAATGTAGATAAATAGGACTACACAACTCACTGATCCTCAATAGTTACAGCAATACATAGAACAATGGAAACCATTAAATTAAGACCATTAAATTTATTTGCTTCTACTATAAAGAGTTCAAAACAAGGCTGAGAACATCTAATGTGTATGCATATTATGTCTGGAAAGAGGCTACAATAATAACCATATGGGTATTTACTACTGAAACAATTGTGAGGTGGGTGGATGAAGGTCATAGAAACAAATACTATACTTGGAGTTTGAAATACCATATTTGCCTACACTAGCTGTGTAATTTTAAGCAAGTTATTCACTCTCTAGAGGCCTCAGGTTCCCAACTGTACAGCAAGGAAAATAACCTTTTCTTAGGGATGGCTATGAGGATTACAAGAGCTACTTTATTTAAAGTACCCAAGACAGTCCTTAGTTAATGTGTTCAATAAATGCTAGCTTTTTTCTATTACAATAAATGTTGTTTCTGAATCTACTGTTGAAGTATAAGCAAAATTAGTGATGAAGGAAACAGCATATGTAAAGACAGGTATGAAAAAAAAAAAAGGCCTATGCAAGGAATGGTGCATATGCATGGAGTTCAAGGTCTCTAGCACTGGACCAACAGAAGATAAAATTGAAAACAGGCTGATGCCATTTAAAGAATTCATATTTTAACCCGAAAAGAACAGATAATTACAGGCTTTTATACAGACAGTGATATAATTATTTTATGCTTTAGAAAATTAACTACTGTCAGTTAACGCAGAAGATAGAATGGAGAGAGGAAAACTCAGAGGCAGACAATATGAGTCTATCATGTTACCTGATTAATACAGTGGCAGGCTGCACACTAAAACACAGCTTTAAAAAACACTTAAAAATAACATATATGCTGTTCAACGTAATCTTTGTACAGGGCAGTAATAGTTTCAACAGAATAGAAATTAAAGGACCAAAAACCAAATGAATTGTTTCCTTAAGCTAAGCAGTGGCTCTCAGCCTTGGCTGTACATCATAATAACCTGAAGAACTCCAGAGTCCTACTGGCCAAGCTATATCCCAGACCAATTAAATCAGAGTCTCTAGGGATAGTACCCAGGCATCATTGTTTAAAATCCTTGGGTGATTTAATATTATTATATATTATTATTATTACATATTATAATAATATTATTATCAGATATTATTGTATAAGAAGCTCCTGGATCCCTCCAGCTAAACGTCAGGGTAAGACATCTGCCAAGCCTATTTTAGAGATAGGCATTAACTACCTACTTACCATTGCAACACATTTTCTGGCTCACAACTATACTTAATGAGGTCACCATTTGGGTCTTCTAAGGGTTCTTTTTTGTTGATTTTTAATTTTAAATACATGAATACATACGCATGGTAGAAATTTTTGAAAATATAAATTTAAAAAAAAGAACAACAAAAAATACACCCCATAGTTTATTTACTGGGAGAAAACTACTGTTACCAGTTTGATAAATACCCACCCTATTTATAATGCATGTGTGCATATATATGCATATATATACAAACTATAAATACATATATATTAATTGAATCATACTACAAAATCTTAAATTTTTTATTTAATTTTTCAGAGGGTTGTTGAACCTTTAGCCTAAAGTCCTACTCCTTTATTATTTCCTCTTGAATATTAGGAGCAAATCCCTCCCTCCCACACTCTAAACATCACAATACACTACAGCTTCTTCTGGGACTTTTCAGGAGACAGCCTGGAGTTTTGTTATTATTTTGTTTTTCACAAGTCTAGGAGCCATGTGTTTTATTCTCAGTGAAATAACTTGTGTTTTGTTGTATTGCTCTAAGCTTTTAAGGATTTATTATTCTTAAGAGGAATTCCATTCAGTTTACTGTATATGTTTTTCTATAACCAAATATAAAGGATATCATGTGGGTTCTAAAAGGTCTTTCCAATAAATTTGGAAACTTTCAGTTGTTTTGGTCTTATCATTCCTGATAGAATGCAGCTCAAATTATAAACATTTTCAGAATTTTGGATTAGATTAATAGATAACATATTTTCTTTCTTTTTTTTTTTTTTTTTCCTGACCGGCAACGGATCGCAACCCTCAGTGTTGCGCCCGTACCGGACCGGGACCGGCAACGGGATCGCAACCCTCAGTGTTGCGCCCGTACCGGACCGGGACCGGCAACGGGATCGCAACCCTCAGTGTTGCGCCCGTACCGGACCGGGACCGGCAACGGGATCGCAACCCTCAGTGTTGCGCCCGTACCGGACCGGGACCGGCCACAGGATCGCAACCCTTGGTGTTGCTCCCGCCCCTCGCTCAGCCAGTGAGCGGCCAGTCTGTACGTGGGATCTGAACCCTCAGCGGGAGCGCCACCACACTTCCCAATCGGCGCACTATAGCAGTGCGCCACCGGGCCGGCCCGTATTTCCTTTCATTACATTATTACTTTAGCAAAATGTTCTATAAGAAAAATAATTTGTATCCAACATGTAAAAAAAGAAATATCTAAGGAAGCAATGGTATCTTGTGGGTACTTATTTAAAGTAACAAGATACTTAAAAAAAAATACTGTAAATATGCATTAAGTATTACTGTTACTAATGCTGAAAAGTAAAATAGCATCTAGAAACCATTTTGTGGCTTTCAGTCATTTTCAAGTCTGTTTCATTGGTGAAATTTGATGAATATGTCTGAAAGTCACCAGGAAATGCATCATTTAAAAACATTCCATTCCCCTCAGATTTATCCTTAACAAGTCTTGCTTAGAAATTTGCCAGATGTGTCCTCTCACTTTTTCATAGCCACAGCTAATATTGCCTGAAGTGATTGTTTTCTTTGTTTGAATCAAAACCCTTAATATTTCTCCAACTCCAAAATAAATCTGTACAGAGCTTCATGAAAGAGGTAACAGATTATCAAAAAGGTAAAAATAATTCCTTATTTTGGGCTTCTAAATCTTTTCACGCAAAACCTGGGCAAGGTTTCATCATCTTTTAGTAAAGCACATCACTTGATAAGTATTTAGTGAAAAAAAGAAAGAAAAATGTAGACTGTCGTTGGGCTCTGGGAAGCTTTACTTAATTTCTGATTAACTTTTAATTGTGAAGAGCTCTATAATTCTAGCTTTAAATTTTTGTCTCCCAGCTTTCCCATTCACAGGTTAATAATCTCCAATAAAAACTCAAGTGCACTTAAATTGACAAACTACTCCCAGAAATCTTTTACAGAAGATGAAGTTCTTCAGAAATAACCAACTCCTAATTTATCGGTTTCCATAAAGTAAATTACTTTTAGTCCTACTTATGGATTATAGTTGTTGACCTAAACAAAATAACTGGTTCTCATTCTTTGCTTAACTAGAAGACCCAATATTACATACATATATATATACACACACACTTATATGTATGTCATATTGGGTTTATATACACACATATACATATATATTAATACATATACTCAATTCACCCTTCTGCAATTATCTGCACTATTGATAATAACAATCTTAAATTTACAACTAAACTTCTTGTTAGCCAGTATAGAAACAAGTAGAAAGTTCATTCAAACAGCAAGCCCCAACCTAACCCCATCCCACCGCAAGCTGAAATCTAAGGGATGATTTTCTAAGAATATTCCAGGAAGTTCAAAGTCCAAAAATAGCTCTAATTGTTACTTCAATAATACTTATTGAAAAAAAGATGATTAAAAAAGAGACTGTAAGAGAACTTTCAAGGAATAAGGTAAAGAAAGAAATAAGGATAGAAAAAGAAAAGCCAGGAAATATCAACATACTACAGCAGACCAAAAGTATGTGGACAAATAACATAGTAAGCTACTGATTCTGCTCATTCACCCATTCAACAAGCATTTATTGACCTATAGTAATTTTATTTATCACTGTGCATCAGAATCACCTGGGGTGGTGATTTTATCCAGTCTTTGGGAGGACAAGATCAGAGTGAGAATTTTAGAGGCTCCCCAGTTGATTATAAGATGCAGGTTAGAGTTGAGAACCACAGAATAGTTTTGAAAGTATGCTAAGCCAAAAGTCGTGGCAGGAAATGTGATGGTGAGGAACAGTGTAGTAGTAGTCAGATGGACTTGTTTTCAAATTTTTCCTATTTTGCTAAATAATTTAACTTCTTTGAGCTGTTTCCTCATCTGTAAACCAGCAGTATTAATATCTACCTTCTTCAGTCAACAAATACAAATGAACAAACATAAAAATCACTATACCTATAGAGTTTATATTTTAGTGGGTGTACACTGTAAGGCTTTGATTTTATTCTCTTTGCAACAAGGAGCCATCACAGGGTTTTGAGCTTCATCTATCTTAGATCTTGCTTTAGCATTTTTAGCAAAATGCATTTAGTATTTATCCATGTTGATACATGAATCAATAGTTCAATCCTTTTTATTGCTGAGTAGTATTCCATTGTATGGATGTACCACTGTTTGTTTAACCATTCACTTATTAAAGGACAGCTTGGTTGTTTCCAGTTTTTGACAACTATTAATAAGGCTGCCACAACATTCATATACAGGTTTTGTGTAAACTTAAGTTTTACTTTCTCTTGGGTAATGCTGTAGATTAGAATCCCCACCCCACCAACCTCACTGAGGCTTAATTCCCACTGTAGCTGTTGAGGGTGAGAAATCCTATTATGTTAATTGAAAGGTGGGGCCTTGAAGAGTTCATTAGACTGTAGAACCTGGCAGCAGTGAATGGATTGATAATGGCGGTCAGGGGCGTGGTTCTGAGGGCTTTAAAAGGAGAGCACATGAGGAGGTTGATCTCTTGACTTCTCTGCTCTGGCATTTCGCAGTGTGATGCCCTGTGTCACTGTCACCACCACCAAGACCCTCACCAGATGTGTTCCCTGGACTTTGGACTTCCTAGCCTCTGAAACTGTAAGCAATAATTTCATTTTCTTACAAATTACCCAGTTCTGTGTATTTTGTTATAAGCAACAGAAACAGACTAATACAGGTAAATATCCAGGAGTAGAACTGTTGGGACATGTGATAAGTCATATGTTTAACTTTATAAGAAAGCACCAAACTGTTTTCCAGAGCAGATATACCAGTTTTCATTCCTATCAACCATGCATAAGAGCAGTTAATCTGAATCCTGGTCAACATTTGGAATTGTCAGTTTTTAGGTGTTTTGTTTTTGTTTTTAGTAGCCATTCTAATGGATGTGTAATGGGATATAGCACAATGGTTTTAATTTCCATTTCCCTAATGATTTTGATGTTGAGCATGTTTTCATGCTTATTTGTCATTCGTATATCTTGGTTTGTAAAGTGCCTGTTTAGTGCTCTTGCCCATTTTTAAGATAAATTATTGTTGTTTGTGAGTTCCTTACAAATTTACGTAAAAAAAAGTCCTTCATTAGAATGTGATTAGCAAACTGGCTGGTTAGCTTGGTTAGTTAGAGTGTGGAGCTGATAACACCAAGGTCCAGGGTTTGAACCTTGTACCGGCCAGCAAAAAATAAAATAAAATAAGTTCTGGTCAAGATGGAGGAATAGAGGTCCCCAGCATCACTCTCTCCCACAAATCAACTAATTTACAACTATTAAAAGCAACAACAGCCAAGCTAGGGCAACTAGAGCTCAGAGACCTATGGAGTACATGAAGGCAGGAGAAGCCATGATGAGAGAAAGAAAAAACTGCTCTGATCATTTTGAATCCCAGCCATTTCAGGCTGGAGCTGCTGAGTGCATGCAGCATGAGCTGGCAAAAGCCGCAGCTATACCCTTTGGGTGAGGTTGCTTGAAAGTGGCAGGGGATAAGAGGGCCTCAGTGGCCCCCAGGCCAGCAATACCACTAATAGGGTTCCCATGGACCCATATAGGACCAAGGAGCCATAACAAATGAAAAAAAGGTGCCACTTAGAGGCTGGTGAGTCATTGCAAGTGACCAGAGCACAGCCCATCCCATGGCAACTGTTTGAAGCACAGGCGGTAGGGGAGACGAGTCCACCAGGAGAACACTGGGGCACAGCAAGGACAGCTGATCTGCCTCCCAATCAACATAGGACCACTCAGAGGAGACTGGTCAGGAATATAGAATTGCATGGGGTGTAGTTTGATAAAGAGTCTCAGGCCCAGACCAGTGTTTCTACACAACCCAGGTGCAGTGGATTTCACTAAACCCGGAAGTACCTGTAAAGTCAACCATTAAAACCTGAGCTGCACAAAAAGCCTTCCCCAGGGGATCAGCAGCAATTTAGCTCAATCACAGAGCTCAAGTACTTGTCCCCTTAGGAAGTTCCCCCACTTTAGAAGTAAGCAAAGGACAACAAATTAGTTCCAGTGCAGAGTTTAAGTGGTGGGAATGGCAAATAATCCAACACAGAACTGAAAGAAAAAACAGAGTACCCATTGGGGCCCACCCAGGGTCCTCAGGTATGAAGCCAGGGACCAGACCCTCTGCCCACAACCAAGCACACCGCCAGTGCCACGGGGCCCACCCAGGGTCCTGAAGCTTGGAGCTGTGGACTGGACCCTCCTCCCACAACCAGGAATACTGCCAGTGCCACAGGGCCGACCCAGTGTCCTGCATTATGGGGCCAGGAACTGGACCCCCTCCCACAACCAGGCCCACCACCAATGCCATGGGGCCTGCCCAGAGTCCTGAGGTATGGAGCCAGGAGCCACCAGCAACTAGGTAAGGAGCATGCCAAAAGCATCACCTCCATGTGGGTGGCCCACCACAGCCACCACAATAACCATGGCTGCCATGAAAGCAGCTAGATGCCACAACCACCGTGCAGATAGTCCGCCAGCCACTGGAGTGCTTTGACAGAAGGAGAGTCACCAACAGAGACCAAAGAAAAGAAGAGGATGTCTCTCTCCACAAAGCCCATTCCAGAGAGACAGAAGCATCTATTCTACGATAATATTGGGGAACATGAACACACCTCTCAGCATTGGACAGATCATCTAGGCAACAAATCGACAGAGTAACCATTATGCTTTCAGAAGGAGAGAAGAAATCTAGGGTTATCAGAGGTGGAGGGGAGGGATGGGGGATGGGGAGAGATTGGACTTGGGGCATAAAGAATAAGTATGATTTGAAACAATATATATGCAAGTAATATTGATTTGATCAACATATGTCAATGCTGAAACCCAAAAATGTGTACAATCAATTATGATTCAACAAAAATAAAAAATAAAATAAACAAAGAAATGTGATTTGCAAATATTTCTCCCAGTTTATAGCTTCTCTTTTCATTCTTTTAGTGTTTTTTACAGACCAAAATTTTTAATTTTGGTGAAGTCAAATTTATTAATTTTCCTCCCTTTTACAGACTATGATTCTGCAGTCTTTTGTAAACTTTTTGCCTAACCAAGATCATATTTTTTCCTATATTTCCTTCTAAAAGTTTCATAATTTCAGGTTTTACATTTAAGTCCATGATCCATCTTCAGTAAATTTTTATATAAGGCGTTATGAGTATAGATATCCAATAGTTCCAGCATCAGCTGTTGAAAAGATCATGCTTTCTCCATTGAACTGACTTTGCATCTTTGTCACAAACCAATTAACTATACTTGTGTTAATCCATTTTTGGACCCTATTCTGTTCTATTTTTCTGTGTGTCTACCTTTTCAGCAATACTATATTGCCTTGATTACTAGGAGAACTGACATCTTAACTGTACTATGTCTCCTAGTCCATAAACATGGTATTTCTCTTCATTTATTTATACTGTTTGATTTTCAATGAGATTTTTGTAGTTTGCGTAATACAAATGGTACATGTATTTTGTTAGATTTATACCTAAGTATTTCTTTTGGGGGGGGGAAGTGCTATTATAAATTGTACTTCAAAAAAAAAAAAAAGAAAGAAAAACAGATTGCAAGTGTTCATTTCTTGTATATAAAAATTTCTAGTATATAGAAATGAATATATAGAAATACAATTGAATTTGTATATTGACCTGCTAAATTCACTTACAGTCATGCACTGCTTAACAACAACATGACTGAAGATACTTTCTGAGAAATACATTGTTAGGTAATTTCATCACTGTATGAACATCACAGAGTGTACTTACACAAACATAGATAGTATAGCCTACTTACTACAAACGTAGGCTATATGGGGACTGGCTGGTTAGCTCAGTTGGTTAGAGTATGATGTTATAACACTAAGGTCAAGGATTCAGATCCCCATACTGGCCAGCCACCCAAAGCAAATACCGAGGCTATACAGTATTAGCCTACTGCTCCTATGTGAGTAACGTGTTGCATTACAATGGAAATAGGAATTTTTCAGCTCCACTGTAATCTTATGGGACCACTGTCATATATGCAGTCTGCTGTTGACTGAAACATCATTATGTAGTGCATGACTGTATTAGTTCTAAAGGTCTTTTTGTACATTTTCTGGGATTATCTAAAGTAGACTCATATCATCCATGAACAGAGGCAGTTTTATTTCTTTCTTTTAAATCCACAGGTCTTTTATTTCTTCTTCTTGCCTTACTACACTAGCTAGATGGATTTTAAAATTTGTGGGCAAAAGTTTAAGAAGAAACAGAATATTTGAATAGACTCAAAGCATCTCCCCCAAGATATCTATAGTTATAAAGTGAAAGATACCACCTTTACCAAGTGATCAAGGTTAACATCATCTGTAACATACTGACATCTGGTGCCCCAAGCTGATGCACTAAAAAGGCATATAAGTTCTGTATATTCTCATGAAAAAATGCATAATATCATCTAAATATGATAAAATATTACAGAAACTCAAATTGACAGACACTCTATAAAATAACTGCCAGTACTCTTCAAAAGTTTCAAGGCCATGAAAGATGAGAAAAGACTACATACACAATTGTTCACAGATTAGAGGAAACTAACTAGACGTGACAACTAAATGCCATGTGGGATTCTAGATTGAATTCTGGAACAGAAAAAAAGACATTAGTGGAAAACTGGTGAAATCTAAATAAAGTATATAGTTTAGTTAATAGTATTGTACCAATGTTAATTTCTTATTTTTGATAACGAACTATGGCTATGCAAGATGTTAACATTAGGGGGAGTTGGGTAAAGGGTAGACAGAACTCTACACAATTTTTCCAACTTTTCAGTAAGTCTAAAATTGCTTAAAAATAAAAAGGTGAAAAAAAATTCTAGCTCCTCCGTTGGGAACAGATGTAAGAAGGCATGGATAGAAATGGGAAGACCAATTTGTAGACTACAAGGGTAATCCAGGAAACAGATGACAGTTTCTTGGACCAGGACCACAAAAATTGAGGTACTGAGAAGTGTTTAGATTCTGGATATATTTTGAACAGTACTTATTGAAAGAAACCTTAAAGAGTGTAGAAATAGAGCAGTATAAGTTATTAACCATCCAAAAGAACAAAATAAAAATAAGGACAACATCCTAAGCTCACAAATCCTTGAAGGACCAGTTGTCCACTGGAAAATAAACAGAAAGGCAACTCCAAGAAAAATCAACTACTTTGGTACCAAACGTCTAACCTCCAGGCAGCCTCTTAACCGAGAATATTAAGATATGCCACATGTAAATGACAAGGTCCATTGGCCCCTCTCGACTAGACTTCTCTGATGGTGAGGAGACAGGGGGGGGGGGAGGGGGTTAAAAACAGCTGCCTGAATGCAGGTTCAATCTGCATTGCTTCTACTAAAATGTATACACCGTAGTACTCAAGTCCAACATTAAAACATCTCGCTTGGAGAGAAATAAGGAAAAGGGCACGTTTCGGCTGCTCCTAGGGTGTGCAGTCAGTTTCAGTGACACCAGGGTTCAGCATCTGATCATAAAGTATGTAGGTGAAGAGGAAGCGGTTTTAGGAGTTAACCTTCTATAAAATCTGCAATGGCTTCCTACAGTTGACAATGTAAAGGCAAACTCTTAGGAAGTGCATAACTTAGGATATATCATAAAAGTGTTTTTAAGAACAATGAGTTGGCCTGAAGCTGGGGATTTGCATGGGGGAATAAGCAGAGGTAAGGTTGTATAGCTAGGTAGGGCTGGACCCTTGGATTCCTATCCTAAGAGTCTGGCTTTAGCTTTAACTTTCTCAATGTAATTTCAGGTTATCACAGTTCTTAATGACATTTCCTATTTCTCAAATGAGAGCTCATTTATTATTTTGGCTATTTTGAACTTGGCCAGTGTATTTTAGTGTTATGTATATATTCTGTTTCTTCTGACAGATTAATGCAATGTGCTGTAGTGAGTTGAAAGAGCTTTTAAGATAGAGCTCTAAGCTAGAATTTTGGAAGTCTTTTAATGACAACCTCAGTTTTCTCATCTAGAAAATAATATTCAGAAGGCCATTGAAAAGATTAAATTTGATAATGCATATGATGGAGTTTGGATGTGTTGTCCCCTCCAAAACTCATGTGGAAATTTGATCCCCAATGTGGCAGTGTTGGAAACTGATTGAGTCATGGGGGCAGATTCCTCATGAATGGATTAATGCTCTCCCTGGGGGAGGGGAGATTAATGAGTGAGTTCTCGTTCTATTAGTTCCTGCGAGAGCTCGTTGCTTAAAAAGACCCTGGCACCTTCTCTCTCTCTTGCTTCCTCTTGCCATGTGATCTGCTTGCACCCCCCGACCGCCTGCCACTTTCCGCCATGAGTAGAAGCAGCCTGAGGCCCGTGGCAGATGCAGCTGTCCCAGAATTGTAGGCCAAATAAATCTCTTTTCCTTATAAATTACCCAGTCTCAGGTATTTCTGTTATAGCAACACAAAACGGACTAAAACAGCATATAAAGTAACACAACTGATAAGAAATAATTGATATAACAAAACCTCTATTCCTCTTGAGACTAAAGTCCACCAATGTAAGACATAGCTTATACTTCTCTATATGAAAAATGTTTATAGTATAAACATATTACTAATTTCTAAAATCACAGGAATAGAAAGGACTACATTTAAATCTTTCCAGCCTAAACTCACAGATTTAACAATAAAAAAACCTCAGCCAGTCACAGGTCAAGGCTTACCTCCTGCCCAGCCCCGTCCAATCAGTTACCACCCTGTCCACTCTCTCTCCCGTCCCGGAGCACAGCACTCTATAAATGTACGCACAGTCCTTGAATAAAGCGGAACTTCTCTGGCAAACTGTTAGCCCGGGTCTCACATGCTTCCTTTGTCCGTGTGTCCCTTCATTTGGTGCCGAAACCCGGGAAGGAGTTCACCCTGTGACAGGGGACTCCTTCCTCGGACCTCCTCCGACTCGTCCGTGACCCCCCGGGATTGACGGTCTGCCCCCGTCCGTTTTCTCCGGCTCTGGCTTCCTTCACCCACCACCGGCTCATCTGTTAGGTAAGCCCCCTTTTCCTTTTGTCAGGCTTGTAGATTATTTAAACCTTCACCCTAATCACATTCCCCCGGCCCCGGCATTGACACGTTCCCAGCCCCAGAGGCTGAACCTCCCATTCCTCCCTCTCTCTCTTTCTCTCACTCCTTTTAACCTTCCTCCTTCCTGGGTTCATCCTTGAACCCATCTAACCTTCCTCCTACCGGGTCCAGGACCCCTGCCATCCAGTAAACCCTAGCGCGCTAGGTCCCTCCGGCTTCCGGCACAGTTGCCTCTGGGAAGCGAGGGTCTAGGTGACGACCTACACCCCCTTCCCTCCTGGGTTCATACCCATCTCGTGGGAATGGCACGACTCATTGGGGATGCCCTCTGAGTTCTGTCCTCCTCATCCAGCTGGAGGGCTCATTCTATCCTCCTTTTAAACCTCTCTCTCTCTCTCTCTCTCTCTCTAATCCTCTTCGGAATGGGAGCTTCCACCTCCTCCCTCTGGGGTGATTCACCCTTACAATGTCTCATAAACAACCTTACCACCCTATCCCTCAAGCCTGACATCAAACCCAAACTCCTCACTAAATTTTGCACACAAGATTGGCCTTATTATCCCCTAGATAACCAAAATAAGTGGCCCCCTGAGGGCACACTCAATCCCAACATTCTCCAGGACCTTGTTAATTACTGCCAGCGCCTGAGAAAGTGGAAAGAGATTTCATATGTGGAGGCTTTCTGCCTACTTGCTCAAAATCCCTCTCTCTGTCTCACCTGCTCTCCTTGCAGGTTCTCCTTGCATCCAAACCCCCTTCATCCTCACTGCCTCCACTACCCGCTACTTCTGATAATTTTGACACTGCAGACGAAAATCCCCCTTTCCGGTCTCCTTTTCCTGTAACTTCCTCTGCTCCCCAACCTCCTCAGTTAACTCCGCTCGATCTGTCTCCTGCGCACGGCCAGCTGGCCGGTAAACAGCCCTGGTATCCGGGGCAGCCGCTGCGGGGTGAGGGGCCCCCTAGTCAGCCTGTTCTCCCTCCTGCCTCTTCCTCCTGTTTCTTCCAGCCCCGCTTTGCTGCCATTTCCTGTCACCCAACCCCCACAGGCAGCTCCTTTTCCTCCATCTTCTTTTCCTCCGTTGCCATCTTCTGTCCAGCCATTTTCTAGCACCACCTTACCGCCATCTTGTTCCCTGCCGACTCCTATTTCACCTGCCTTGGCGCCCTCCTTTAGTCCCCCTGTGACTTGTTCCTGGGGACTCCACCCCTCCTCTACCATGGCTCCTCTCCGCGAAGTAGCTGGTGCTGAGGGGGTCGTAAGGGTACATG
>NW_007726157.1:308435-309155 GCF_000696425.1 Galeopterus variegatus | reverse complement strand
TTGGTCAAGGAGTTGCCCATCACCCAGAGAGCCCACCAAGCCATGTCCTAGGTGCCAAAAATGGGGCATTGGGGCTCCGAATGTCCACTCACCCGAAGGGGAGACTGGCCTAGCAAGCCCCAGCTGTCCCGGGCGCCTCAAGCACCTCTGGTGGGACTGGCTGAGGAAGAAGAAGACTGACGAGGCCCTGGCTCTTTCCTGACCATGACCATCACTAAAAGCGAGCCCAGGGTGACTATTGTCGTGGATGGCCGATCCGTCTCCTTCCTCCTGGACACAGAAGCAACTTTCTTGGTCTTAAAGGAGTTTTGGGGCCCTACCACACTTAACATTTCTCCTATAGTCGGGGTAGGAGGAAAACATATATACCCCCGCAGAACGCCTCTGTTAACTTGCCATATTGAAGGCGTTCCTTCTCCTTTTTCCCACTCATTTCTGGTCATGCCTCAATATCCCATTCCCTTATTGGGTCGAGACATTCTCGCTCGGCTACATGTCTCCATTTTCATATTTCCCCTGTCTCCTACAACCCCTTTCCTATTAGCACTCCTCCCTGAAAGTGATCAGGAAACATACCCTTCTCTATTACATCCTGTAAACCCTGTTGTATGGGACACCACTACAACCTTCTCTGCACATTGTGTTCCTATTACGATAAAACTAAAAGATCCCTCCAAGTATATAAATCAATCTCAGTACCCACTCAGCACCACAGCACTT
>NW_007726157.1:305730-307435 GCF_000696425.1 Galeopterus variegatus | reverse complement strand
GAACCCCTATCATCTTCACCAGATAAGCCATTCCAAAAACTCCGCCAGGCTCTGATCATGGCCCCTGCTTTACACCTGCCTGACCTCACTAAACCCTTCTCCCTTTACGTACATGAGAGGGACAGACAAGCCTTGGGGGTGCTAGGACAAGCATATGGCCCTTCCGTCGCCCCAGTGGCATACTTGTCCAAACAACTAGATCCCACTGTCCGGGGCTGGGCTCCCTGCCTTTGTGCCCTGGCTGCTGGGCATCTACTACAGAAAGAGGCTCACAAATTAACATTTGGTACACCCTTAAGCATACTCTCCCCTCACCATCTAAAGGACCTTCTCACCTACAAAGCTCCACACTCCCTTTCCCCATCTAGGCTGTTAGGCTTGCTGTCCTCCTTCCTAGAAAATCCTGATNTCCATGACTGTCTGGAAGACCTTCAAAATTGCATTCCTTGTCACTCCTCCATTTACGAGGGCCCTCTGCCTGAGGCTGATTATACCTGGTTCACAGATGGGTCCTCGTTCAGGAGTGGGTCTATACATTACACAGGTTATGTTGTGGTTTCTTTTAACTCAATTATAGAAGCTCAGCCATTACCACCCAGTACCACTAACCAACAAGCTGCACTCATTGCGGCCACTTGGGCCTGTGTACCGGCAGAATACAAATCCCTTAACCTATACACAGATTCCAAATACGTTTTCCACATATCTATATCCCATGCAGCAATCTGGAAAGAAAGAGGATTGCTCAACACCAAAGGCAATGCTATAACCAATTCTGCCTTAATAGACAAGCTCCTTGAAGCCTCTCGGCTACCCAAACAGTTAGGGGTCGCCCATTGCAAAGCACATCAAAAGGATAGCTCTCCCATAACTCAAGGTAACCGCTTAGCGGACAAAACGGCGCGATTCGTCGCCACCGAGGGCCGTGACACCCCAGATGCAGCACTCCTTCCTCTCCTACCATATACCACAGACAACCCTGCTCCAACACCAGATAATATATCTTCTCTTTTTCATCTTCTTCATGATCTATTCCATTCAAACACTCGAAGTTTAACGCTCTTCCTCCAAACCTTTTTTCCTCTAACCCCAGCCGATAAAACTCTCTTACAGAAAATCTCTCACAACTGCTCCTTCTGCCAATGTAACAACCCCAACACTCCCTTAAAAGCCAAACCGTATCCCTCACGTCAAGCTAGGGGTAATATCCCTGCCGCAGACTGGCAGATCGATTTCACCCACATGCCTCCTGTTAAACGTCAGCAATATCTCCTAGTAATGTAGATACCTTTTCCAGGTGGATAGAGGCATTCCCCACCACTAACAAGAGGGCCACCCCTGTGGCTTCCATACTCCTCTCCCAGATTATCCCAAGGTTTGGAATGCCCTCTTCCATACAAACAGACAACGGCCCAGAGTTCACTGCTCAAATAATACAAAATTTATCTCGAGCTCTCTCCCTCCCTTGGCATCTACACTGTCCTTACCGGCCCCAAGCCTCAGGAAAAGTTGAATGCGCCAACAGGGCTCTAAAAGACATCCTTACCAAACTATCTCTGGAACTTCACCTTGACTGGACCCGCCTTTTACCCCTAGCCTTGTTCAGACTCAGGGTCCTCCCAAAGAAACCTTCAAACCTCTCCCCTTTTGAAATTATGTATGGGAGGTTCCCTTACATCCCTAAACAAGAAATCATCCCTAAACA
>NW_007726157.1:303522-304518 GCF_000696425.1 Galeopterus variegatus | reverse complement strand
TGCCCACTTTGGCTGCTGTCCCTGTAAACATTACCTCACTCCCTTCCAATTCTTCCTCTACACCCCTCAGCCTTCCCTATGTTCCTCTATGGGACCCCGATGACTCCCCCAACCACACTCTGGTGTCCTATCACTGCTTTCTGAAATCATCCACCCCTTTACCCCATTCTTCATTCCACTGCACAAAAAGGACCACCATCACAAGCCATACAACGTCCCCACCAGGCACCTTTTTTTGGTGCAACGGAACCCTTTCCACCTTTATCTTTCCTAATACCTCCGTCCCTTGCTACTTAGTCACGGTCGTTCCACAACTAACTTTATATTCCCATGCAGAGCTTTTCCACCTTTTTCATCCACCCCCAAGACAGCGTTGAGCCGTCTTTCTCCCAGTCCTAGTGGGAATGTCCTTAAGGACATCAATTGTTGCAACTAGCCTGTCAGGTGGGGGCCTTAGGACATACTTTATGGGCGGTACAAGATGTTAATAACAAACTACAAAAGGCCCTCACCTCCACAGCTGAATCTCTATCTGCCTTACAAAGACATATCACCTCCCTAGCTAAAGTTACCCTACAAAACCGCCGCGCATTAGACTCCTAACGGCAGACAAGGGCGGCACTTGCATCTTCCTCCGGAAAGAATGTTGCTATTATATCAATGAATCCGGAACTAGTAGAAACCGATATTGTCAAACTCACCAACTTAGCCTCAGACCTCAGAGCCAACCGCCCTGATCCTTTCTCCTCTTTTTTCCAAGGCTCACTTCTCACCTGGGTATGGCCAGTTTTAGGACCCCTCGCTGTTATATTTATAGCCTGTCTTTTTCTGCCCTGCATTATAAAATTCATTCAAACTCAACTCGGAAGAATTTCTAACCAACTTTTAACCAGCTTTTACATAGGAACTACCAGCTCCTGGCCACCGAGGATCCTGCCCGCTCTTCACCAGATCAGCTAACCCGCTGTTAAAATGGACCTGCCTCATCGATGGTCC
>NW_007726157.1:276103-302996 GCF_000696425.1 Galeopterus variegatus | reverse complement strand
TCACGGCAACCCACTCCCCACAATAGAGGAAAAAGGGAGGAATGTAGGGACCCCATGGGCGCCTGAACAAAGGACACACCCTGGCAATATGGTGCCCTTCCTGGTTCTTCTCCGCAGTAAACAAGCTCGCTGGCACCAACACCCAAGCCCACCCGCGCCAAACCTCAGCCAGTCACAGGTCAAGGCTCACCTCCTGCCCAGCCCCGTCCAATCAGTTACTGCCCCGTCCACTCTCTCTCCCGCCCCGGAGCACAGCACCCTATAAATGTACGCGCAGTCCTTGAATAAAGCGGAATTTCTCTGGCGAACTGTTCGCCTGGGTCTCGCGTGATTCCTTCGTCCGTGCGTTCCGTTCAGAAATAAATCCAGATTCACTTTATCAAACGGCATGTCTGATCTTGTACAATTCCATTTTACAACTTTCCAAAGGCTCCCAGCCTTAAGGAAACGTCTCTGCCAAGACCGGCATTTATCTCTTCACTGCATCTCTTGTAACTCATCCCAAGCCCACTGAACTACTAAAGTTCCTAGAATGTTCTTCTTCCTTCCCCCCTACAAACTCCTCTCAAATAGGCTAATTCAGGTCTGAGCCTAAAAGCCATTTTCTCTATCATGTTCCCTGATCATAGCTCCCCAACCCTCAATTAACTTAGTTAGATGCCCTGCCTCCCTAACTTGATAGTTCACTCAATCTACACTCTAAAACTATAATTAATGTTTATCTGCTTCCCCAGTGCCTTGGATTGAATGTCCCCCCCCCTCCCCAAATTAATCACCACTGTAACTGCTGAGGGTGGGAAATCCTATTATGGTAATTGAAAGGTGGGGCCTTGAAGAAGTGATTAGATTGTAGGACCATGCCATAGTGAATGGATTAAAAATGGTGGTCATGGGTGTGGTGTGGAGGGCTTTAAAAGGAGAGTGAATGAGGTTAGACTCTCTTCTCTACCATTTTCACAATGTGATACTCTGCTGTCACTGTCACCACCACAAAGGCTCTCACCAGATGTGATCCCTGAACTTTGGACTTCCCAGGCTCAGAAACTGTAAGTAATAAATTTTGTTTTCTTATAAATTACCCAGTTCCAGGTATTTTTATAAGCAACAGAAATGGACTAACACACCCAGTTATCTGGTAAACTCCCTAAGGACAAGGATCACACCATATTCAGTTTTATACCAACTGCTTATCATAGTTACTTGCACATAAACATCTTTAATGAATATTATTTATTGAACATAATAACAAAGTCCTGTGTCCCCAACACTGGTTTCCAATTTGAGAATACAATCATGTTAATTTTCCTGTTTGCTTGTAAATATTTGAAAAACAATTTTTTTAAACATGGCAGCCCAATAATTTAAAGAAAAAAATTTCTGGAGCCTTATTCTGCAAACACATTTATTATGGTGCAGAAAGCAAAATCATCACTACTTTTTTCAAAGAACAAAAAAACATATTTCACAAAAACGTGTTATTCTGCAGGACCTGCTTTGTCATGGCCTCATCCCCAGAGGTTATAGTCACCAAACTAGATATGATCCTCAGTTAAAATAAGCAGAGCCATGGATGTTAAGTAAGGAAACAGAAAGCTGTTGCTGCTCAGCTTAGAATTCCATCTCGGGACCACAAGGTGACAAGCTTGGATGATTAAACAGAAAAACAAATTCTGCTATATTCCTGACAGCATCGTGGAGCTACCACGCCAGCTCTAAACAGTCCCTAATTTGTTTATACAACTCTCTTTTTTATTTCTGTAGCAGCTAAGCATGATTCTTATTTGATAGGAAAGACAATACTAAGTTAGAAAAAAATTTAGGAAAAAGTATGTATAACCTACATAGGAGAAAGACAATCTCAAGACAGGAACATCAAAAGTCACACAGAAAAAGACAGACTTATAAATGATTACATAAAATGCCAAAAGAAAAATTTATGGTAAATGATACCATAAACTAAGACAAAAAACAAAACATAGACTGACAAAACATATTTGCAAACAACATTAAAGTATTATATTCATAATAAATACATCAAAGAGCACCAACAAATTGGTAAGGAAAAAAATCCAATAGGAAAAAGTGAGTAAAGATATGAATAAGAAATTCATAGAATTGAAAATCAGAATGACCAATACATATATCAAAAGATGTTTAGCCTCATAAGTAGGGAAATGCACAATTAAGCACCATAAGAAGTTTTTTTTTTTTTTAACTCATTTTATTGTTAAAGAAAAGCATTCAATGAGAGTGAGTTTGCAGGGGAAAGAGTTAATCTCAGACATTAATGGTGACAATAAGAATTGTGTCACTACTTCTGGAAAATAATATGGCATTACGTACTAAAATTTAATCCATACAAATACTATATACAAAGATATTCATTGCAATATTATTCATAATAGAAGACTAGAGACAACCTAGATGTCCAAAACACAGTTATAGTTTCAGATATCTCCTGTTACAGAACAAACCTCCCCAAACTTAGTGTCTCAAAACAACGTTATTTCGCACAACACTATAAGGTTGGCTGGCAGGTTTTCCTGCTGGTTTCATCTCTAGTTCCTCTGCAGGTGCGTTCAGCTAAAGGGTTGCTGGGCTAGTAGGTCCAAGATAACCCACATTCATGTGTGCTGGTTGTTGGTTGGGGCGTTTTGGTTTCTCCTGCGAGAGACCTCTCATCCTTCTATAGGCCAAACCAGCTTCCTTACTGTCAGCTGCAGGAAAGCATTCCTTGAAGCCTCTTAAAGACTTGTCTGCAGAACTCACAGATTATTTCTACATACTCACTGGTCCAAGCAAGTCACAGGGCGGCCAAGACTCAAGAGATAAATAGACTCCACCTCTAGATGAAGCAGCAGCAAAGGCACATTGCAAAAAGGAATGTATTTCAGGATGGGAGAAATTTATGATCATTAAACATTCTGCCACAGATAGGTAGGTGTGTAGAGGTGTGTGCATGTGCGTGCACATCTGGATATATAAACATACACACAAACAATGAAATACTATATAAGTTGTTAAAAAGAATGTGGTGTCACTTTATGTACTCATGTGTAAAGTTTTACAAGATATGTTAAATAAATTTTTAAAAAACCCGAGGTGTAGAACATTCAATATAGTATGTTACCATTTGTGTGTGTGGAAATTATGTATATATTTTATCACATATATGTATGTTTGTAAATCCTTGAAATATATTTCACAATTAACTATAACTGGGACATGCAAAGGAGTCGGCATGCTGGCTGAGGATGCAGGGTAGTGAGGGCATGTTAGGAAGGCCAGCAGATGTGCGGGCAATTAGCCCAGAGGCGGGGACATCAGGTGTTGTGTGGGGACAGACAGTTGCACAGAATTGTGGGCCCAGTGGGGACTGTGGATCCACAAACAGGCACAGGCCAGCAGGCCTAGTGGTAAATGATGCAGGGTGGTAGGGGCAGATGTGGTAAGAGAAGGTCTGCATGGCAGAAAGAATGGTAACACACTAAGCAAGTAAGTAAAACAACTGGGCAAATGATAAATAAATTGAGGCTAATGTGAAGCCAAGTTTCTTTCTAACAGATTAAGCATTTATAAACATGAAAAGGGAGAAAGCTAAAACAAAAACAAACAAACAAAAAAAACCCTGAGGTACTGGACTGAAATTAGAACTATAGGAACAAACTTATGATTTCCTAATATATACACAGATACAGAAATAATGTATGTATATGAGTGTGTGCATTATGTCTGTGTGTGTTTACAAACCATACTCACACCCAAGTGTCCTAATTCTGTCCACTAAGAGAGCTTGGAAGCAATGACACCCTGGTAGGAATGAGCACACGAAGCCACCAAACCTTTACTTTTAAATACCACCTTTTACAAAAACGAAAATCAAGGCACCTTGGAGAAATGGCTGATTACAGGGCTAGAGCAGACAAAGCACTAAATAAACCAGGAACAGCTTGAACTGCCAGAAAGTCCTAAAGAAATGCACAATGAATGAGACAGAAGCATGACAAATGGACATAGGAACCAGCTTGAAGGGGCTCCCTAGCTAAATTGGGGACAATTAACAGCAAAATTACAACACATTGAATAAAATAAAAATCCATGAGTCTTTACTGATTTAATTAATAAATGGGGAGAGGGCCGGCCTGTGGCTCACTCGGGAGAGTGTGGTGCTGATAACACCAAGGCCACGGGTTCGGATCCCATATAGGGATGGCCAGTTAGCTCACTGGGTGAGCGTGATGCTGACAACACCAAGTCAAGGGTTAAGATCCTCTTACCGGTCATCTTTTGGAAAAAAAAAAGAAAAATAAAAAAGAAATGGGGAGAAAGGAGTAAAAAGAAATATCATTTGGGAATCATCTTAAAAGTGGTTAATTCAGGTGGAAGTCATCAGTAAGACCCATGATAGCTAGTGAGTAGAGGTCTGATGAGAAACAGGAAACTAGCATAAGTTTGCAATACATCTCCACAAATACTAATCAATGACAAAGGGACACAAATATGATCTTGTTAACATCACTACCAGTGGCACGGTTTGACATCATATGCCTCTGGATGCACGGCACTGCACCATTACTGGGTATTCCTGCCAAGAAGAAATGCATGACCTGACTGGGGTCATGAGGAAATATCACACAGATTTAGGATGAGGATCATCTTACAGAATGTAGGGCCTGTATTTATCCAAAACTGTCAAGGACATGAAAGATAGGGAAAACTGAGGCTGAAAAAGTCTAAAGACACATGGCAACTAAATGTAACATGTATTCCTGGATATGATCCTGGACCAGAAAAGAAAAAGATTGTTGGGGTAGTTGATGAAAATTGAATAGGTTCTTTGGATTAAACAGCAGTGTTGTACCAATGCCGATTTTCTGGTTATTATTAAGATTATTTGTATGTCAGTCATATAAGAGAGAGCCTTGTTTTTAAAAAATAGGCATTGTAGTGTTTGGCGTGATGGGCACCATGTCTGCGGCTTGCTCTAAAAGATTTAGAAAAAGACCAATAATGGGTATGTATGTATGTATGTATGTATTTATATACACATATGTATGTATGGAGACTGATAATTGGTATGTGCGTACGTACGTATTTTACACACATACGTATGTATGGAGACAGAAAGAAAGAGAGAGGACAGGCAATGGGAGAAATACAGCAAAATGTTAACAATGGGGGATATCTGGGTGAAGGGGATATAGTAGTTCTTTGTACTGTTCTGGCATCTTTTCTGTAAGTTTGAAATTATTTCAAAATGATTCTATTCTGAAATAAAGATGTGATACAGAACATCTAGTGCTCCAGCAAATGTGAATTAGCTATTCTCTGAAGCCAGGAAATAGAATGAATACCCTGACTTAATATGCTTATTTACATACCTTCCTTTACCATACTCTGAGGGGATACGTTAACAAGAAGGGCAATGTTTTTATGCCTGTTTGGAGAACTAAGAGCATCTCAGTGTTCTAAATGAACTTTCCTTTTTCTTCACAGATTTTAAACAGCATTTTGCAACTCAATCAGTAGAGCAGTTGATTTATTCGTCTTTGTAGTCCCAGCACCTAAGACATTTATAATTTAGTCACCCTTATGTCCTTGAACATAATTCTACCCCCAATATTACTCCAATCAGAAAAATACAGTGACTTGAATATCAAGGATTTTGCTACACTGAAAGGGAAGGACTGTCTATGTCAAGTAAAAATATATATGTCAGACTGAGGATAGAAAAATATCAAGGACTATCTTTCTTAGGAACTCGAGGAGTATTAATTTTCTGCTCTACAGTCCTAAAAACAGAAGAGTGACAGTAGTAAAAGGCATTAGGCTAAAGAATAACAAAATGTTGCTGGCCAGTTAGCTCAACTGATTAGAGTGTGGTGTTATAACACCAAGTTCAAGGGTTCAGATCCCCTTACCAGCTAGCCAACAAAAAAACCCAAGGTAGCAAAATGATAAGTTTTTGGTTAAAAATAAAACCAAAAAACAGGATAAAATGTTTAGAATACAAAGGAGGCTTTTGGAGAAAAGAGTTCACAGTGGAAGACCATATTTTTTTAAATGTTGGAAGTTCTTAGATTGAACCATACCAAATTGCTGATAAAGTATATATTCTACTAATAATGGATGAGTCAGATCACTTTTGAATCTGAAGAAATCCATTTTCATTGCAGAAACCAAAACTCTCCAAGGCATTCAGATAGTTGTCAAAATTAAACTCAAAATTTTAAAAGCTGAATAGATTTCACACGGCTCAATGCTCTACCCTTCCTGAATAATACACATATTTTTTAGGACATTTTATAGGCTCTTCATCCCAATGTTGAACTTCAAAAAAACAGTTATACATGTCTGAAAATCAGTTACGGTTAATTATAATGAACTTCAGAATTATGTCTTTTCAAAGGTTTTAAACAACAACTAAAAATTACATTTTGATAATATATAATTATCTGCTTTAAAACACAAAAGATACTAACATCTTATGAAATTAGGATTTTCTACTCAAAGCAATTTTAGGGAATTAAAAACTGTTATGACTATATTACCATTTCTTCTCCTTCAGAAGTACAGGTCAAATCTGTTCTATCATATTACAAGTAAAATAACATCCAGCAATACTATAAACCAGAATCTGTACGGTTTCTAAATGGAGATAAAATACTTCTTGGGACTGTTTTAAGAATTAAATGAGATAATGTATATACAGCACTTAGCATGGTGCTGGCACAAATGAAGTACTCAATAAATGTCATTTATTGTGTTTATTCTTACAGAAAGGATGTGAAACAACCCTGCAATAAGGTCAAGTGTCTTAAAATCCTATTAGAGAAGTCTGTAAAGGCTGGTGGATAGAATATCCAGTTTAATTTGCCAGTTAAATTTAATGAGGAAAGGAATCGACTTATTTATCCTGGTAGTTCCAGAACCTAGAACAGTGCCTCACATACAGGTGTTCAAAAAACATTTGCTGAAATGAAGTCAGCATGAAAGTAAATTGTCCGGAAAAGAAAAAGAAGTAGTCTAAGGTTATCTTAAAAACAAACTGGGAGTCCAAAAATTACTATTCCCTAAGCAAGTCACTTTGAAAAAAGAAATAAAATACCTAACCATTTTTAGAACCACACATAAAACTTCCCTCAGATAGGTCTCCTTAAAATCCTTTTTCGCAAATATATCATATATAAATTCTAATATTTGAGAGAAATATTTTTAAATTTAATCTAAATAAACATTATGTGTATCCTCAATGGGAGAAACAATTACCCAAAGCACTGAGGAAACTTTTCTAACTTCCATTCACAGAAAATCAGTTAATCTTAATTCATAATTCTTCCATCTACTTATATGTGAAAATTACCTTGAACTTTTATCTACAAGTAAGCAGTAAATATACGTATTTCACTTTTACAAGTTTGAGTGCACACCCAAGAAAAGGAAGAGAAGAGAAAACCAACCCTCTCAGAAGTGGGCAGTGCCATGGGAGTACAAAAGAGTGGCTAACAAAACTTATCTCCCACGTCTCAGCAGTCAACTGTTACAGCCCTTGCATACTTCACAGTCTGCATGGCTTTTGAACACTTTCATATTGAAAACTCAAAATTCTCAGTGCAGTGGGCGAGGAAACAAGTGAAACATAAAAATACGGTCCTATCTTCACCACCCTATTCCAAGGGTAAGAGGGGGATCAATGGACTTTTTAAAAAAAGATTTCTCCAAGTTATTGCCCATCCCCTCACTACAGCATCCCTCTCTTATTTGGAAACTAATCAATTTTATAGAAAGCAAAAACCACACCCTTTATAATTCACTGTGCCAAGCAAAGTACATTTCCAGACAGACAGCTGGAGGTACATGTCCTGAGCCTACTTCAAACTAAAATCTGTAAATAGTGTGAGGTTACAAACCAAATAATAGCCCGAAATCAAATGCTAATATGTTTTTTGGGAAAACACATTAAATACATCTATCTTTTGTAACTAAATGACAATATTCTTCAGACAGACAAAACACAAAAGCTACCAGTCAACATTACAGAGTAGTTTAGAGAATAAAACAAAGAACCTGAAATACACAGAGTAAAACTATTCTTAAATTATCATTTACCTCTTATGGTGCCTTGAAAAGTAGCAAATACATGAAGGTACAGCTCTTGCTGCTGTCCAATTACTGACAGCATTAAAATTATTTTTTAATCAAATTTCTTGAAAGTTCTGAAGTAGCAGTTAAAAAGCAAACCAAATTTTAATGAAAAAATGTTTAGTCCAAAATTTGGAAATACACATTGAAGATACTCAGTTAATTTTTTTTTTATTTTTTTTACTAAGAAGCAGAAAGGTCACAGACACCAAGTTGTGTAACATCTCCAGGTGATTCATATCAGCAAAAAAAGAATTAAGGATTGAAAATAGTATCTTCTGACAAATACGAGTACAATCTGACATGATCTTTAAAAATCACCTCTGTTTTAAGATTTTTTTAACCACTATATAAGTCTCCACCAACAAAGAAAAATCTTCCAGTACAAAGATTTTCACATCATACACACACACACACACACACACTTTGTATACTAAGAAGCAGATGTAAATCAAAACACTAAAAATTATCTAGAGATATCCAAAACACAGTATTTGAAATATAAGACTTTTGTTTCCACATTCATTTCTCAGATCTACTAGTAAAGCTCTTCGAGAATGGGCCTTCATTTCAATAAAAGACTGTTCAATATGCCATTCTGTGTGAATGGAGCTTCTGAGACCAATTCTCTAAACCTCCTCAGGAGATGATGTTGATCACAGTTCTAGTTCCAATTTCCTGCGACTCAAACAACAACATACAGGGGAGCGTCCCATTCTTTGTTTTGGTGGCAGGAGCTGCAAAAATAAAGGTTCACGGGAGCCATCTGTACCTATTCCCACCCATGACAGCCTTGCAAAGAGCTTTCATCCAGCCGCTCCTCTAGACTCTCCAGCCCCCAAGCTCGGCAGAACCCGTGGCTTTCCACGTCTCAAAGGATAGGCGGGGGAGGCTGTGAGCTCTGGGATAGAGACAGAAAAAAGAGGAAGGACACAGATCCTTTGAGGACAGAAGGGCAAGGAGATGCATCCAGATGGGGAGTTTTGGACGCGGCACGGAGACCCAGAGGCTTGCATATTCGCAGAAGAAAAGCCCCACAGGGCAGACGATGCTGCTGCCAATTCAGGGACAGAGACAGACAGACGGACGGACAATGCTCCACAGGGGGAGAAAGTCACATTCGTAGGAGAGCGTGAACTAGGCAGCTCTGAACTTGGAGCCCAAAATGGGTTGAGGCAGCCTCAAGTAGACCCGTACGGAGAAGGTGAAACTTACGGTTACTTCGGCTGAGGGTAAGGGCCTGGTGGACACCGAAGGTCTTCAGTTCTGCCTCTGGCCGCTGCAGCCCTGCCTCCCGCGCGACGCCGGTGACCTCAGGTACCTTCCCCGCCCCACCCACCCGGGAGCCCCTTCCTCGCTGGCCCGGGTGCACCCGTGGGGTGGAGGCTGCTGGGGCTCAGAGTGCGCACTTGAGGCCCGCAGCAAACTGTGCGTGATCCTAAGGCGCCCGCGGCGAGGCTTAGACTGGGCAGGCGGCCCCCATGCCTCTACGACCGCCGCGCCGCCTCACTCGGAGGAGGGGAGGAGGGGGCGGTGGCTCTTGCCTCCGCCTCGCGGTCAAGTCCGGCTCATGCTCCAGCCTTGCGCGCGCGCGTTCAGCCCCGACCGCCCTCCTCCCCTCCCCCGCCTCCGGCTCAGCCGCTGGCAACCCCGCCGCCGCCACTCCAGTCTCGAAGCCACCCGCCAGTAGTCTAAAGAGCAGGTAGCCTCGGCGAGCAGCAGCGGGAACAGCAGCTGCTCGGCCGCCGACCCGGAAGCTTTTCCTTCGCCAACCGCCGGGCTGCAAGGGATGTGAACCCGGAAGCGATTTCCTTGCCCCGGTAGCGGCGAGATGGAAAGCCGAGGCCTTTGAAGACCTGGGATCCTGTAGTTACGGGAGAGGTTGAGGGGTGAAAGGTGCTGAGGTGCGGGAACAGAGAAGGACAATAAAGAGCCAGTGACCAAGAGGTTCTCGACTTCAGAGACCCGAGCTCTCAGAGCGCGGGTTGGGGAGCGCGGCGAAACACGCCGGGCGGCTTCTGGTGGCGACCGAGGGTTTTCCTGTCACAGGAAGCTGGGCCTGGCCGCTGTGCCTGGGAGAAGGGAAGGAGGAATGAGAAAGCGGTGACAGTCCCCCGCCCCCCAGGTAACTGTCTCACCCAGTGAGTTGAATGTAGCTGCCCAAGAGGCAGTTGGCCGCCCTCACGGGTGAGACCGCTCTGTTTCCTTCGGGATAACGAGGAGGAGCAAGATGCAGACTCCAGCGAGAGAAAACAAGTGGGAGACTGAACCATCTCCACATCTAGTTGCTCCAGGCAAGGAGTTTCTTTTTTATGAGTAGTTATAGGGAAGCCAAAGCCACTTTTTGGGTGGAGACTCTGAGCAAAGAGGCTTGCACTTTTCCCGGTAGTAGACGTTGATGGGTGGAAGCGGAGGAAAAAACCTTGGCAGCGTTTATTTTTGTCGTTTCAGAAAGCGATTCATTGTTCTAACTCACTTCTCCCCTCTACACCTTTCTCATTCTTTTAACGCCTGGCTTTCTTTGCTTTTTCTCTATGATGTTTTTAGCTTCACTCAGATCCGTTTCTTTCTCACTCTCTTGGAGAGCTTACGTGTCTTTACAGTTTGTTTGCAAACAGACTGTCTACCACAATAAAGGGGTATTAACAAACTTGCGCGATGGGCAGTAAAAGGCAGTCATAGTGACAAGAAATGGCCCTGTGTACTTTTAATACCACCCCCAGTTGAGAACCACTTCCACCACTTTATATATAAGGCCTCGTTACTTAGGCAGCATATCATCATTTATGCCTAAGTATTTCCCAGGGTAGAGTGAGACATATAATAAGACGCCGATATTTCCTGTAGTCACTTGAATCTTTATCTAAAACTCAGTCTAAACATAATGCAAACTCTAGTTATACCTTTCTTTATTATTTTTAGCTCAGGTCACTCTCTTCCTATCCATTTGTGTTTCTGCCTTAGCAGTATTTTACTATATTTGCAGCTTTTGTTATTTTTCTTACTTAAACTTTGTTTCCTTTCTTGTCCCTTATAGAATGTATATTTCAAGTAGTCAAGTATGAATATTTTTTGAAAATCAATTTTAAGAATCTTTGGGGATATGTTAACATTAAATAGTTTTTGTTTTTGTTTTTTTTTTTTGTCTTTTTTCGTGTCCGGCAACGGATCGCAACCCTCAGTGTTGCGCCCGTACCGGGCCAGGACCGGCAACGGGATCGCAACCCTCGGCGCTGCGCCCACCCCTCGCTCAGCCAGTGAGCGGGAACCAGTCTGTATGTGGGATCCGAACCCTAGGCGGGAGCGCCTCCGCGCTCCCAAGCGGCGCACTGTAGCAGTGCGCCACCGGGCTGGCCCAACATTAAATAGTTTTAAAAAAAACAAAACAACTATAACCCTCATAGTTATGTCTGTCTCTTTTTTTCTATCATGTAACATTTGTTTACCTTTCACAAGTTGAGAGTTCCGTGAGGTAGTAAATAGTCTAGAGAAGTGGTGAGTATTAACAAATAAAGCACTTTGCTGGTTGACGTTTTCTTAACATGAGTTGACCAAGACAGGAATTGCTTTACTTTAAATTGTGTTTAGAAAGCCAAAAATTACTTTATTTCTTTTTTAGGTGCTTAATAGAAAAAGTTGTTTCTGTAATTGTGTCATGTATATTGTACGGTGTATTCACAGTACAATGTCTTTCTGTTTTCGGGCTTGCAGTCTTGAAGAAGGCATCCATAAATCTCATAATTTGTAAAGTTTTATTATCTTGAAGTCATTATTAATCCAAGATGAAAAGAAATTGCTAAATAGAAATTCTGAGAAGAAAACGGCCTCATTTTTTTCACATGGTGTAGGAAGCTGTGTTACATGAGGTGGGTTTTAAGAATGATCTTATGAAAAAAATTGAACTGAAAAGAATTCTATGACGTATAGTATGAGAATGAATGCTGTGTCGTCAAAACTTTTCATAAAATGAAATGTCTCCATTCCTAATGATCCTCATTTTTTTCACATGGTGTAGGAAGCTGTGTTACATGAGGTGGGTTTTAAGAATGATCTTATGAAAAAGATTGAACTGAAAAAAAAATTCTATGACGTATAGTATGAGAATGAATGCTGTGTCCTCAAAACTTTTCATAAAATGAAATGTCTCCATTCCTAATGATTTACTATAATTTGTTTAGTGAAATATCTGTATTTTTTTGTACCTAAATCAACGAAAATAAATTTTAAAATTATTTAATTATTTAAATTATTTTATTTAAAATAAAATTTTTATACAATAATTTTAATGATTGTTGTAATCTTAAGGGAAATTTTATTTAAAATGCCCAAAGTAACTGGATTTTAAAAGAATTTTGTTTTAAGGACATTTTTCGATCATAAGGCATTTTTAAAATTATTTAGGGACGTGATTAAAAAGTTCCAAAGTAACATTATCTACTGCAGTTGAGAAAACAGAGTAAATTACTGTATCTCGCCACAAATAACATTCAAAACTTTTTCTTGAAAATACTCTTTTTTTTTCTCTCTTGAAAGTTGGAGCAGTAAGGAATTCATTAAATATGAACAGATCATTTGAATGTCTATTGGGCTTTTAAAAAACTGAAGAAAGTTCACCTTATCATGGCTGGGATTAAAAACTCTTAGAAATTTGCTGGTATATAAATGAGGGGAACCTTTTTTTTTGTAAAGATAAATTAAAGATATTCAATACAAAGAGATGTGTTTTAGTCTAACCATGAAGAAATTAATAATAGCACTTAATGAAGAGAACTGTTAACCAAAAATGAGCAAATTCAGTTACTTGTTGGAAATTGCCCATTGGAGAGTTAAAATTAATCTAGGAGGGAAAAAAGCATACACACACACACACACACACACACACACACACACACAGTGAATATATTTGGAAGAAAAAAATTGGAGTATCTAGAGAATTGATAAGGGAAATAGAAAAGATTCTTAAGTCATCATCAGAAAGCTTTTTTCAACTGGTTTTGCCTCTGTGATAGGCACCTCCCAAAGAAAATTATAAAATATACTTTAGCTCCTCTAAATTTCTAATATCAAAATTCTCCTTGCTAAAGATTCTGGAGTGAATGTCAGTGGATATAAGGCAGCTACTTATTTTCAGATTCCAAACCATTAGCAATATGACATTCACTCTGTAATTTATGGAAAATAAGTGCGTATTATTCTGAATAAGTATTTCAAGTTATTATTTACTTTACAAGATATTTTATATCAATTTTTTAGACCCAAAGGCAGATTCTTACTGTGCAGTTAAGATCTATGAAAATATATATCCCATGTAAAAATTTTTTATCTTTAACAGAAAGAAAAAAAGGACTACAAAGAAATCTTTTTTTTTTTTCCTTTTTGTCTTTTTTCATGACCGGCAACGGATCGCAACCCTCAGTGTCGCACCCGTACCGGCCCGGGACCGGCAACGGGATCGCAACCCTCCGTGTTGCTCCCTGCACCTCGCTCAGCCAGTGAGCGGGAACTGGTCTGTATGTGGGATCCGAACCCTTGGCAGGAGCGCCACCACGCTTCCCAAGCGGCGCACTTATCCAGTGCGCCACCGGGCCGGCCCCGAAAGAAATCTTAATGTTTGAATAGTTCAGTGGCAAAGATACAATCAAGTCATCTCTTGCTTGCCTTTTAAGAACTATTTATTCTAATATAGAAAAATCACTTTAGTTTTTTAATTGTTTTTCTAAATTGATTTTGTGGAAATAAAAGTTGTCGTTAGTATGCAATACTATATTTTTTACCTTGCCACTAATTGAGTCATTTAATCTTTCAAGGGATTTGTTTGTTTTATAAAACAATGGGAAATCCAGAAAACATAGAAGATGCGTATGTTGCTGTTATTCGTCCAAAGAATACCACCAGTCTCAATTCTCGAGAATACAAAGCTAAGTCATATGAAGTGAGAAAATTAAATAACACTTGATTTCTACCATTGAATGTCATTCTGTATTATCCTTTACATACAAAGCCTTACCATATCCTATAAATTCTTAATGACAAGCTAATTATTCTGGATAACTGCCCATCACTGTCTTTTTTCTGCTGCTTGTCTTCTATTTGCTATTCGTTGACACGTGAAGGTTACTAGATATTAAAAGTTACTTGTTCGAGTTTTCCTTACAATTTATAGGGTTAGATTTTAGTACAGTTTATGGAATTGCTCTCAGAAATTAAAAAACCGCTGCAAAAGTCAGCTCACTAAAAATTTCAATCTAAACATTGTTCTTGGTTATTTTCCCAAATATTTTTAGCAATTCATTTAAAAATATTCTTTTACCTTAAATTAAGTATTTGGCAGTTCAGTTATCTCTCTATAGTCTTTTTGAATTATATTACATATATTCATAAACATGTAATTGAGGCAAAAAAAATATATAACTAAATTTTTATCTTTTCTATGCAACAGATTCCAAGCACGATGAATTACTTGTAATCTCATTTGACTAATTTCTCTAGCAACAGTTTCTTCTTAAACTGTTTTTTATGATTATCTGAAACCTGTTATAAGGGTTACTACAGGGGTTATTAGGAGGCTGCTGCTTCAACAGTTATCCAGCTTACCATTTCTCAATCCTGGCTACAGTGTAGAATCACCTGAGGAACTTTTAAAACTGTGAGTACCAGGACATCAAGTCCCCAGACATTCTGATTTAATAGGTCTGAGATGGGGCTGGGCATTGGTATTGTTTTAAAGTTTCATGGGTTATTCTTATATGCAGCTAGGATTGAGAAAGACTGCTAGCTTATTATATAGTATTTTAGGGCAAGTAATTTTATTTAAAGCATTCTCTTAATGTTATTTTTCTCATCTAAGATTTTGTTGCATGAAGTTCCCATTGAAGGGCAGAAAAAAAAGAGAAAGAAAGTTTTGTTGGAAACTAAACTTCAAGGCAACAGTGAAATAACGCAAGGCATATTGGATTATGTAGTAGAAGCTACCAAACCAATTTCTCCTGCAAACCAGGGCATCAGAGGTAGGAACCTTTTCTTTTCTTTCTTTTTTTAAACACAGTTTGCTTTCAATATGTGTAGAGAAAGACATACTTATTAATATATTAAAATTAATTTCTTTTTATTTTCCTTTACATTTAAAAAAACTTGCAAAATACTCAAAGTTTTTTTAAGGTACAGCCAAGCCTCTTCAAGAAGTAACTTGACTATAATTTTTTTAAAGTTGAAAAGTACTTAAAGAGGTCACAGTGTTAATGATTTGTTCAATAGAAAGAGGAAACAAAGGGGTAGTTTGAAAATCAAAAGAGTACAAATTACTTTTGCTAGAAGTATAGTTCTCTAGACAAGCATTTTTGAACTAGTACTTTATTTCTCTACTCCAGGACAGAGGAAACTATAAACCTCTCTCCATAGTTAAGTAAAAGTTAATATTCATGGATTAGGGAAAGTTCTATAAATTAGTGGGTAGCTGAGGTTTTCTTCCCGTTTGGTCATAGGAAGAAGATCCTTTTCAGACAGCCAAACTAAATTGTAGAAGTATTAACCCTAAAAGGTTGACACCCCATTTAAAAGTGATTAAGAATTAATGATCAATTTTCTCAGGCCTTAGTCTCATAAGAAATAGCAGCTAAAAAGTTACAGATTATATAAACTATGTCCAAGATTCAGGCATTGTAATTAAAAACGTAAAGCTAATTTAAATCGGACAGCAGTTGAAAACAGTTGTTAGTGAGGTAAAGAGTACCTTTCTGTGCTTACTTTTTTGGTTTTTTTCTGCTTGTACATCTTTATAGAGATTAATTATTCAATTCATCTGTTTCAGAAAAGAGCCTTTTTTTGCAGAGATATGGCTGAATCCCGTGATTTGATTTATTAGTTCTTTTGTATATCTGTTTCCTAGAGATATATAGCTGAACTATAAGCTTGTGTTTCATAACTTTTGGAGGTACCATTCACTATATTTTACCTTCCCAATAGGTAACTTCCCCAGTAGGACCTGAAGGGTTTTTGTGGGTTGGGACTCTAAGCCTTGTAACTCAGGATTGTAAGAAGTTCCTGCATAAATTTATAGATCTTTGATACACATTCTGAGTCTCACAAAGACAATCTCCTTTCTGTAATTATCAGATTCACTTTTTCATAAAATGATCTTGAAACCAATTTTACCTTAAAAAAAAAAAAAGGAGGGGGGTACTGTCCTTTTGTGTCATCAAGGCATGTGAAGGGCTCTTTTTGGTTACCACAAATTTGTTAGTCTTTTCTATGTCAGTCTTGGACTTCTCTGATAAATTTTTATCCAGACAAATTTGTTCCAGTATTTCCAGACTGTTGTAGTTCATCAGGATCTATCCTGAGACCAAATTCCTGAGACAGAAATCTGATTAGCTTAAATCTCATATTTGGGCTGAGGCAGACAACTCATAATTTGCTATGAATTAGCCCAGCTCTACCACGAGGTCCATTTATCCAGAAGGGGTATGGAAGAGATGTCAGTGTCAACAAAGATGTCATCTGGTCCAGAGGCCACTGGATTGTTTTCTTTAGTAGGAGTTATGAGTGGACAGGCACCCCAAAACATGTCTAGCACAATTTTATCTTGTATACTTAGTAAAATGTACTAATATATTTTCAGGCAGCTTTTAGTGAAACTGAAATAGAGAAGTTTTATTTAACTAAATGGAAAGTAGAGAAGTTTTATTTAACTAAATGGAAAGTTATATTAATGAGTCATGCCATATCCTGAATATCCTATTCAACTGAGTTTTTTGAAATGTATGAAATATTTTTATAGTAATATGATTCCTTATATAAGCATCACATGAAAATCACAAATGCCTATAGTACCAGTAGTTATGCTTTTCATTTTTGTGCAGTGCTGTATGTAGTTTACAAAGCACTACCATGTTTACTTTTTCATGAAATTCCTAAATTGGTCCTGTGAGTTGGTATGTGGTCATTTTCACATCTATAAGATATCACCTGCTAAGAGCATACACTGCCATTAGTGAAGGAATTAGAACTAGAACCTTTATCTCCCAACTTGTAGTCAGTGCTTTTTTTCCCCCACAACAGATCTCATAGTTACATATATAATTTGCAAAGTAGGCAATTAAACAATGAATCAGAACCAGATTTAGGGAAGCAGCAGGGCAGGAAAGATGGGAATAAGACCTCAAGCCAGACAAAACAAATAGGGCCTCTTCAGTGGTGCATCGGATTGGTAGAGGGAGAGAACAGACCTAGGGTTGCTGGGGCAGAGGGCAGTTGGGGAGAGGTTGGGTGGGGGACACGGGGAATAATTGCAATTTGTGGTGGTGGGCATGCTGATAGTATTGATCTGATCATCACATCTTGGGCACAAGTGCCGATGTTCAGCTCTGTGACCCATGAATGTGTATAATCAATTAAAAAAAAAAGAAATACTGCCTTTGAAATTTATGAGAATGTTATTCTGTATCTAACACATATTTTGTATAAGTGTTCATTTTGTAAAATAATTGTTTGGGAGCTATAATATAATAGGCCTTAATAATCACAAATACTGACTCAGATATATTGTGAATAAATGATGTTATTTGAAATATTATATTATCTGCCTGTACACAGAAGGCATCCCACCTGCCAGCTAGGCATCCCTATCTGGGTTAGGAACAAGGATATATTTTGGGGGGTGAGGATATTAGAAGGATTGATAAATATCATGGCAAAGGTGTCTAGAGCATGAGGTTTTAGAGCACAAGACTTGTAGGTTATTATTTATAAACCCCCTTACTGCCAAATCAGGAAAAATAGACTAAGTACAGTAGTTAAAATTCAGAACAATAGTTTGTAGTCCAATCAGGCTTTAATAGAACTGAGATTGTGGATGGAGGTTACATGTTAAATGAAGAGCTTCTAAAGATTAAAACTTTGAACTTATAAACACCCTCTTTTGCCAGCCCAGGCTGTAGTAAAATTCCCATCTATGTCTCAGCTGAGTGAGGAAGTATATACCTGTTGACCCTGTGGGATGCCTTGCTGTTCAGTTGCTCTCTCAGTTCTTAGCAGGACAGTTTCCTTGCTATGCATAGAACGCTTCTCTTCTAGTGAGTTAAGACCAGGACTCTGAATCTACTAGTTGATTGTCCACAGAATGATTATGTATTGTTATTAGAATTATTAGTTTTTATTAATGCATATAATAAAATTTACTATTTCAGTTCCTCTTAATGCTACCTTTTAAATTTTTTATTTTCTAATTCTCAGGGTAATTTATAAGATTTAAAATTATTATTTTGGGGGGCCAGCCTGTGACTCAATCGGGAGACTGCAATGCTGATAACACCATGGCCATGGGTTTGGATCCTATATAGGGATGGCCAGTTAGCTCACTGGCTGAGCGTGGTGCTGACAACACCATGCCAAGAGTTAAGATCCCCTTACTGGTCATCTTTTGAAAAAAATAAAATAAAATAATTATTTTTATCTTTGCTGACTTTTTTTAAATGAGTAGGAAAACGAGTGGTACTAATGAAGAAATTTCCTCTGGATGGAGAGAAGATGGGCAGAGAAGCGGCATTATTTATTGTTCCATCAGTTGTCAAAGGTAAAGTCTAAATTTATTTTATAAATCTTTATGTACTTTAGATGCTAAGTGAAAGTCTATTGAGGAACTTAGGAATTCGCATTCATAGTTGCTAGTATAATACTGTTGTAAAATACATGTTTTTAAATTAAAAAACGAAGACTGCTGGTATGTATCTGGCCATCACATCTTAGGCACGAGTGGTGACAATTTGCTTTGCACTCCATGAATATTCATAACCAATAAAAACAAAACAAAACATTAAAAAAAAATTAAAGAAAAGAAATTTGTTACTTAAAGATGTTTTGATTTCAAAATAATATACAGGCTTCTTAGCTGAGCAGTAATGTTTTCATTTTGGAATTCAATAAGGTACTGAATGTGAAATCACTTTGGAAGCTAGAGTACTGGCGTGATGTAAGATGGTAATAATACTAATGATATATTAATGACCCACCATGGTCATCTCATCAGCCTGCTGCTTCATAGTACTTACATGTATTTTATTAGCCAGCCCTAGCATTCCAGATATATTTTCCAGTCAAACTTAGATTTAAAAGTTCAGTGTTTTGGGGCCGGCCCGGTGGCGCACTGCTGTAGTGTGCCGCTTGGGAAGTGTGGTGGCGCTCCCGCCGAGGGTTCGGATCCCACATACAGACCGTTCCCGCTCACTGGCTGAGCGAGGCGCGGGAGCAACACCGAGGGTTGCAATCCCGTTGCTGGTCCCGGTCCGGTACGGGGGCGACACTGAGGGTTGCGATCCGTTGCCGGACACAGAAAAAGACAAAAAGGAAAAAAAAAAAAAGTTCAGTGTTTTAAACGGTGTTGGAAATCTTACTAATAAGTTTTACAACACTGTTGAAGAAGAAAAAGAAGAAACAGTTTCTATAGTCCTACAAGACTTTAAATCCTGCATTCACCCAAGTGGACAAGGTCATAGAGCTGGTCATCACTTGATCTTCTAATTCCAAATCTAGAATAATTTATATTATACTTAACAAGTCTTAATTTTTTTTTAACATACTGTATATTTTTAAATGAAAAACATTCAGTTGCAAGTCTTTTATATGTTTACATAATTCTTCATTTTTCTTTTTCAGATAATACTAAATATACGTATACTCCAGGATGCCCTATTTTTTACTGCTTACAGGATATTATGCGAGTCTGTAGTGAATCCAGTACTCACTTTGCTACACTTACAGCAAGGATGTTAATAGCTTTGGATAAGTAAGAAATGCCATTAAAAATATTTTTTAATTAATCAAATACATGTTCATAGTAGAAATTAGTTGTGATAGATATAGACACTTTCAGAAGAAAATAGTCAAAATAATATATATATTAAGAAATGTTAAGTTTTTAAATTATAATATAAAAATGAAAAACCCCCAAGACAATATTGTGCTGGTCTGCTTACAGCATGTTAATTTTATTCTTCAAAAATGACAAACGCTACCCGGGCTTAGAAAGGCTTGAGAAATAAGATTCCCCTGTTGTAAAACTAGATTTAGTATTGTCTTAATCTTATCAGTGAACAAGTCATTTAAGCTTCTCACGCCTGTGTCTTTCTGTAGTAATAGAGTTGATGTCACCTGCATCTCAATGATTTACATTTTTAAAGTACTTCATGTTTTTTGAAAGGTGTTATTTTTATTTATTTTTATAACGGCATATGCGTTTTAAGAACTTGTTTGCTGTGTCCATTAGCAAAACTTTTTCTAGCAATAAATGAAGTACTTAACCAACACTAATTAAAGTTACAAAAATCTGAAGGTAATATTAGAAAGTTTCACATATCAGAGTTGGAAAGCAGTCTGTCTACCTTTTTCATCTTCACTTTTGAACTTCTACTTTTTTCTGTTTTGCCAGGTGGTTAGATGAACGCCATTCACAATCTCACTTTATTCCAGCTTTATTCCGACCTTCTCCTCTTGAGCGGATAAAAACTAATGTCATAAACCCTGCGTATGTTACTGAATCAGGTCAGACAGAAAACTCACTACATATGGGCTATAGTGCACTAGAAATAAAGATTAAAATGTTAGCCCTAGAGAAAGCAGATACCTGTATTTACAACCCTTTGTTTGGATCAGATCTTCAGTATACAAACCGGGTAAGAGTTGAGTGAATTTTGGCTCTAGTTTCAAAAGACATTTCATCTCAATATAATTTTTTTTTCCCTGAGAATATAAATAAATTTATTACTAATTGTAAACATTAAGAAAACATCCTTGCTCTATTTATACATATAAAAGTCAATATCTGAAGCTCTTAAGGGGTTTTTGTTTCCTTTTCTTTTCCCTTTCTAGGTAGATAAAGTGGTAATAAATCCATACTTTGGTCTAGGAGCTCCAGACTACTCAAAAATCCAAATTCCCAAACAGGAAAAATGGCAGAGAAGCATGAGCAGTGTCACAGAAGACAAGTACTGTTTTGGTTTTACTCTACATTGCTTTTTGTTTGTTTTCATTTTGGCAGCTGGCCAGCATGGGGGACTGAACCCTTGACTTTGACCAAGCTCTAACCAACTGAGCTAACCAGCCAGCCCTTGATTTTTTTTAAACTTACATTCTAATGTTAAAATGTTGTTTAAAATGATACAGTATATGCAAATAGTATGCATTGTAATTACTAGTTTGCAGCTGCTCAGCCATATACTGATATAGCTTTATTGATGTGTCACGTTTGTTTTGAAACAATTTGAATTTCAACAGTGCTGTTTGTATTTTTTAAAATTTCTTTTTAATGATTAGGGAACGACAGTGGGTAGATGATTTTCCTCTCCATCGAAGTGCCTGTGAAGGAGATTCAGAATTACTAAGCCGTCTTCTCAGTGAAAGATTTTCAGTCAACCAATTAGATAGTGACCACTGGGCACCTATTCATTATGCATGCTGGTAAATGGATTACTTATTCTTTTCTTTTTAGAAAGAATGAATTCTTAACTATAAATGTTAGTGCTTCTTTTCAAAACTGTTTTCATTCCAGACACTTTTTCTCTACCCCGTTTGCCTTATGAAGCTTTCTGTTTTCATCTTTGATTTTTGGTATGTGCCACTGTTCAGAATTGGAATGTCTGTCCCTTAGGAAAAGTACTGTCAGTGTTCTTAGGCATTCCAAGGTCATACAGTAAGATAGTTAACGACTAGTAAATGTCATTGCAGAACACGAGGTCCCTTAGTCACCCTTTCAGTTTCTGTTGTATTTGCTTATGTTAGTTTATGAGGGTACTTCAAAGAGTTCATGGAAAGATTCATGTTATCTTTCAATTCTATTTTTCCATGAACTTTTTGAAGTCCCCTTGTATTTTTCCTATAACATTTATATGTGATAACTAACTACATATGATTTGACTTTGCATCGGTTTTGAAAAGAATCCCTTTAGTTCTTTGGGAAGCTATGGTATCAAGACACTCCCAAAGCCTTCATTAGAATCATAGCCTTCCATTTTTTCATAGGTGAGTGTTGGGACAGGACTGAGGTTAGCTCTTTTCACTAGTTGCCCATTGTAGCTCTTGATCCCCTACTCTTCTCACAAAATAATAACTCTTCCCCTCAGTTCAGCTGAGTTCTTAGTGTTCATAGCATAGTTAACTGTTTGCTATAGCCCATTCTCTACAAACGACATAATGTCGTTTTTTTTACCATTATTTCTGTGAAAAAGGTGTTTTTGACCTAATGTTTAAAAAGAAGTTCCATATTACTTACTGCCTGTTGAATTCCACAATGTCCTGTTTTCTTTCCTTCCTTTCAAAGGTGAATGGGCCATACTCTGCTTTCTCTTTTTTCACTCTTCATAAACCTTCTTAAACTTCTTTGAGTTTTTAATCTCTTTCCCTGCTCTGAAGCTTTTAATACTGTTGACCACCCCTTCGTTCTAAGAACAAATTACAGTTGAAAGGGCATAATGGAGCTATAATGAAGGTCATTACAAATGCAACATGTTATTTGTTACCTTATCATCATCATCATCATCATTATTATTACTAATACTACTGAAATACTGGCCTTCATTCTGTGATCCAAGCATGTGTCCCAATATGGAAACTACTATGCTAACACTCAGAAAACCAGATTTTATCTATGGATAGTAATAATGAGACTTTGGGCAATTTACTTAACTTAGGTCAAGCTTCATTTTATTCATCTGTGTGATAAAAATACCTCTGTCTACCTCAAGTTTCTGTGAAGATTATATTAAATAATTATAAAAGAAAGTACCTGGAAAATGTTAAAGCATCATATAAAATGTATGTTCATATTAATTATTTATATTATTACTTCTTGAATTGCTCCCTCACTGTATTTTCCTGCCTTTTTTTGAAAGGGTGTTTTTCAAGATACATTTCATTGTTCTAACACGATCATCTTTCCCTAAATTCTCTCTCAGAAAGATTTCACCTATTCTCCTAGCCTTAACCGTATTTTCAGTTAAGATGACTTTGCATATTCTCAGATAGATATCCTAAGCCTTTGCCTTGCTCCTCAGTACCAATCCTGCATTTTGTTGCCTGCTGAACAGTTTAGTCACTCAGCTTTTGTGCATAAGGCACGTTGAAGGATGCAAAGATACTGTTTCTGCTTTCAAGGAACTTCCAGACTGATAGAGAAGTGTGTGTATAAACAAGGATGAAATCAGGTAAAATGAGTTAAGTCCCATAAAAGAAGCAAAAATAAAATGCTAAAATATAGTGGGAATATAGAGGAAGTATATCTTAAATGGTTTTGGAGAAATAATGGAATTTACCCTGAACAAAATGAGGAAGGAGAAAAGGACATCTTAAGAATAGCAAAGAATGTGATCAAAAAGTCACATGAACAAGAAGGGTAGTTAGGATACAAGTGGGCGATTTGGGGTATAGGAAAACCGTAGCATATGTGAAGGGAAAGAAAGGAAAAGTTGAGTGCAAATCAGATCATTTCTAAAGATGTGCAATTTTCCCCTCAAATGCACCATATCTAAAACCAAATTTCTCTTCCCCCTTCTCCCCTACCACACTCTTATTTCCAAACAACAATTTACTTCCCACCATTGCTTCAGATTGCCTTACAAAAGTCTTTGGCTCTAACCAAATGATTGGTTGACTTATGCTTTCTACTCTTCTGAGATCTTGCTTTGGTTACTCCTTTTCCCTATACCCTTTCCTATGTAAAATCCTTTTGAAATTTTTTCTTCTACCAAAACACTTTTCAGGACCATCTTAGACTGAAGTTGTATCTCTTTTCTGATAGTTTTTAAAGCATTAATTATATACTATTTTGATTTGAAAAATATGAAGTGCCTTATTTTGTTGATTGTTATCCTAAGCTATTACTTAAATTTTACAGCATTATGTAACTTATCCCATGCTTATGTTTTGCCTCTCAATTACATTGTAAACCTTCCAGAGCAGAGCTATGTGTCTCCCATATTGTCTAATACAAGGGTACTTCAAAAAGTTCATGGAAGCTTTCAAAAGGAGAGAACAGAACTGAGGTTACCAGAGGTAGAAAAAGGAGAAGGGTGAGGAAGTATAAGCAAGAAATTGGTAAAGGGCCACAAAAAATGATTACATTGTGTAACGTTAAATATACTAATTATCCTAACTTGAGTATCACATATTGCACATAGGTATTGATATTCAGTGCAGTACCCCACAGATATGTACAGTCAATTATGTTTTAATTTTTTTAAAAGTTCGTGGAAAAATTGAATTAATATATATCATGAATCCTTCCATGAACTTTGTGAAGACCCCTTGTACAACAACTACATACAGAATTATGTCTTTGGGCCTATTTTGTAAATCACAGTCAGGCCTAACTGAAAAACTTGCTTATTAAGTTAGCTTATGAGTTACTTTCTGATTCTGAACTCATTTTTGACTAAAAATTATGTCTAATTTGTAACTTTTGTACTTTGTCATCTGTTCTATCTTGTATTTGAGGTTGTATTTTCTCTCAGTTGATCAGGAATAGAAATAGTTGAATTGAACCAGAATGATTCATAAGAAATCTGTAAGCACTAAAAATATTTATGTCAATGTCTTAAATAATCCCTTGCTTTCTGTCCTAGAACAATCTTAGATTTTTTTGAGATAACATGTAAAATTTGGATTTTTAATACATTCTGGATGACTTTTTTATGTAAGTTTTATTTCTTTATAGGTATGGAAAAGTTGAGGCCACTCGCATATTGTTAGAGAAAGGAAAGTGCAATCCAAATCTTTTAAATGGACAGCTTAGTTCTCCTCTTCATTTTGCTGCTGGAGGAGGACATGCTGAAATAGTACAAATTCTCCTAAACCATCCAGAAGTTGACAGAGTAAGTTATTTTCCAAGGTTTTTTTTTAATGTTCAAGCAGTGAATAACAAGTAATGACACTTAAACTTTTTTTTTTTTTTAATATTAAATCCAAACCCGTGGCCTTGGTGTTATCAGCACTGCACTCTCCTGAGTGAGCCACGGGCCGGCCCATGGCACTTACTTACTTAAATGTTTAATTGTACACCTGACAGGTCAGGTGAATAAAAACAAATTTTACCTACTTTATAGTATAAGTAATATTTATGCATGTATTGTGCTTTTGAACATAAATTAAAAATTTTTTTATTGTATAAAATACTCCTCACATAAATTTAGTTTTATCCATTTTTAGGTGTATAGTTCAGAGGCATTAAGTACATTCACATCACCACTATCCATCTCCAGAATGTACATAAAATTTAACCTCTTTTCATTTTATTTTGTATTTCCTAAAAAAATGTTGGAAAGTAAATATTTTCTACCCATTTCCTGGAATTTGTAGTAACAAGTATTTTCATAAAGCGAAAAATAACAGCATTAGCAAAACTGTTGTTATATTACACCTTTTAAAAAACAATAATTTCATTGATTAGGGCTTTGAGTCTTTTATCTTTGGCAATTCTTGTTTAAGTATAGTATGTACTAAATATTGTTAATATTTACTTAATACTTGACAAGTCTATTTTTTTGAAACTTTGATTGAATGACATTTTTCCCTTAGAATACCATATATTGCCTTTTTTTCTTTTTTCCCCCACATCTAGCACATAACAGACCAACAAGGAAGATCTCCATTAAATATTTGTGAAGAAAACAAACAAAATAACTGGGAAGAAGCTGCAAAATTATTGAAGGAAGCCATTAACAAACCAGTAAGAATAATCTTCATAAACAGAGCCAAGCATAGTATTTAAACTGATAGGTAATTTGAGGATCTGTGGCAGAAGTTGAAGGATGAATTGAATGGTTGGCTTCTTTACTGCTATAAAACCTCATTGTTAAACTTCATGGGTATTAAATTTATTATCCCTAACACATTTGGAATGATAAATTTGGGCACTTATTCTTACATAACAAAATAAAACTTGTAAAAATAAATAAATATAACTTACAAAATACTTAAAATTAATCTAATTTTCAGTATAACCTCTATACTTGATGTGCTGATTACAAATAATTCTAATGTATTCATTGAAGCATATCCATCAACTTAGGCCTTCTAAACAACATTTTATATTTGTAAATAAAAGCAGTGCACATCATTCATTATTTCAGTCTCAGCAAGTTAGTTTATGTGTAGTAGACTAATTTTCCTACTCACGAAAGTGAAATAAGTGATTTCCTAGTTCTTATATTCTGCTAATTCAACCTGGCCTTTTCATCTAATTACACCTGAATTAAATTCATAAATCTGATGCTGGGCGCACACAGCCATTAAAAAAATATTGTATTTAAAATGGCATAAAGAAATATTATTTGTAAGAATGAATATGCTAATATTAAAAAAATTTTTTTTAAATATGTCACTTTTAGGTTACTCATCTATCACAATTTCTGGGATGTAACCAAAACAGCAACTAGAGAATAATATATATTGTTAAATCTATTTACTCAGAAATAAAAATACAGATTAAAAAAAAGAAATAAGGGGCCGGCCCGGTGGCGCACTGGATAAGTGCGCTGCTTGGGAAGTGCGGCGGCGCTCCCGCCCGAGGGTTCGGATCCCACATACAGACCGGTTCCCGCTCACTGGCTGAGCGAGGCGCGGGAGCAACACCGAGGGTTGCAATCCCGTTGCCAGTCCCCGGTCCGGTACGGGGGCAACACTGAGGGTTGCGATCCGTTGCCGGACACAGAAAAAAGACAAAAACAAAAAAAAAAAAAAAAAAAAAAAAAAAAAAAAAAAAAAAAAA
>NW_007726157.1:263647-275930 GCF_000696425.1 Galeopterus variegatus | reverse complement strand
AAAAAAAAAAAAAAAAAAAAAAAAAAAAAAAAAAAAAAGAAATAACAAGCATAAAACTTGATAAATGCATCAATAAAATTAAACTCTTATTAAAACATTAAATAAAATTACGTAATTGGAGAATAAAAATAACATGAAATATATTTCTTTTATAATATTGTATTCTTCTAAAAATAATATGTATTGAAAAATCTAAAAAAAAAGTATTAAAAAGAGTAAAGTTTAACTTATAGTTAGCAGTGATATTGAGGAAGAGAAGAATTAACAATTAAAAGAAACTAAACTCAGTTATTCCTAAAAGTTAAAGTGATGATAAAACTATCATTGATTTAAAACTGTTTAAAAACTTGCAATCCAGAGAAAAAGATTTAAACCAACAGATAAAGGATAAAAGCTTTACACCAACAGATATAATCCATATATTTAAGCCTTTTCGGACATTAACCATCAATTAGACAGTAAATGTTTGTTGAGCTAAGCATCTCTGTGAATTTAGCAGGGAATATATGGTCTCTGCCTTTAAGGAATATTACTCTCACACACATACTCACCATGCACTCATACATATTTTGTCAGAGAATTATTCCAAGAGCATAAGACAGAGTCAAGAAAATAGATAAGCACTATAGGCACCGTTATGTTATACTTTATTACAATTTATTTTCTAGCTGTGTAGTGAGAACACATTTTTATTCCTGGCATAATTTTTATATTGGGAATTGATAAGATATAAGGATTGATAAGGTAAAGAATCACTTTATTCAAAATGAACTGCCTGGAAGTTACTTGGGGCATCAGTTCCTTCCCATAACACTAAAAATCTATTGAGAATGCCACTACTCCCTGAGATTTTTTGAACTGAAGGAAGGAAACTAGCTCAAAGTCCGTTTTGTTCTATAACTTTTACCTGCAAAGTCTTCCTTCCATCACAGATTCATCTTAGAACAAATTATTGCTGGTACACATTTCTGCAGTATGATTTGTGGCCCACTACATTCTTGAGGTACCCAAGTAACACTAGATTCAGTAACCAAGTCTGTACTCCCCATATCATATGATATTTGCATTGTACATTAAAGGCTCTAAAACATCCTCTCACAAGAATTTGAAGTTCAGTATTTTTTAAAATGCCATTTTCCTTAGTTTTCCAAACATTTGGCCGGGGAACATCCAGAAGAAAATATTTTACAGAAGCAAAATGTTTTAAAAATATTCCACAGATTCTGACCCAAAGCAGTTTTTCTGATATTTCCCATGTTAGGAATCTGTACAAAAGCATATGAAGTTGAAAATGAAGTATCTTGTTGGATGGTAATATGTAATTTATAAGCAGGCTAAATAATTAATTATCATTTCTTGTCCTAGTATGAAAAAGTTCGAATATACAGAATGGATGGATCATATCGTTCTGTTGAACTGAAGCATGGAAATAATACCACAGTGCAGCAGATAATGGAAGGGATGCGTCTCTCTCAAGAAACACAGCAATATTTCACTATTTGGATCTGTTCGGAAAACCTCAGTAAGAAAGTTTTTATTCTGTCATGTAAACCTCATTATTCCTTTTTGGGAGTTGGTTGGTAAACTTAAGTATAATATATGTTTATTTTAACTTTTAAATTTTGAAATAATACAGTGTTCTTCTCTTTTATATAAATTATTAGTGTTCAAACTACTGGAACAGGTAAGCCCCAGGGACCCTCTCCCCTGCTTTATTCAAAGCATTTTTTGAGTAGCAAAATCCAAAATTTTCTTCTCTGGCAATAGCATTTGATTTTAATGCTGTCAAACGTAGTGCTCATACAACTTGCCTTTATTTTCAGTGCTCATCTCAAAATAATATAAATTTTTTTTTTCCTTTATTTGTCCCCCCCCTTACCTTTTTTTTTTTAAAGATAGTCCAGTGTAGTAGTGAGAAGTGGGGGGAAGATTATATTAGTTTTCTACCAAACCTTTTTATTTAAAATCAACGTAATGTCAGTATAGATTTGTCCCTCAAAGTATTGCAAATACATACTGGGTTTAATTGATTGATGTGACTGGTTATCTAGTCGTTTAATTGTACTTTTTTTTTTTTTTTAAAAGATGACCGGTAAGGGGATCTTAACCCTTGACTTGGTGTTGTCAGCACCACGCTCACCCATTGAGCTAACCGGCCATCTCTATACGGGATCCGAACCCGTGGCCTTGGTATTATCAGCACCACACTCTCCCGAGTGAGCCACGGGCCGGCCTGGTTTAATTGTATTTTTTTAACATTAAATTCTACTGGTTATGTCATAATTAAATAGGCTATAATATAATTCAGGATTTTAAATACATTTGATAAATTTTATTTATTTTAAGAATTATTTTTATAATTCTGATATCCTTAAAAACAAGCAGTTAAGCACAATTTGGGTAGTAATATTAATTAAAATAATTATTGACCCTTATTTTGTATTCAGTACTTAACTGCAGATAGCTTAATACAAATTATCTACGCATTGGAGTTCCAGTGGCACAATCAGTTAGCACATGGGACTTATATGACAAATTTTCTATACATTGATATAATTGATTTATTTTTGCATTATCATTTATAAAAGGAAAGATATTTTTCAGGCCTTCAACTCAAGCCTTATCATAAACCCTTGCAACATGTTCGTGATTGGCCAGAAATACTTGCTGAGTTGACCAATTTGGATCCTCAAAGGGAAACACCACAGCTTTTCCTAAGAAGAGATGTGAGACTTCCTTTGGAAGTTGAAAAAAAGGTTTGTTTGGAAATCTTATTTATAGTCATTTAAATGCACAGAATCTGTTGAGTTCCTATTGTAGGAACTAGAGGCAGAGAGATTGTGCTGTTCCTGCACTAGGGTGTTTTATTTACTTCTGTTGCTGTTCCATTCCTACATCCTTGTGGTAAGTGGTAGAGTTTCATTTATTCTGCTTTGGTTGGTTTTTTTCATTTCTACTCCTATTATCTTAAGAATACAAAAGAAACAGAGAAGCCATCCTAAAGAAAATTAGCAATCTAATGGGGAGATGAATTATATAGAAAAAGTAATTTTGGGGGTAGTTGAAGTTTAAGTTCAAAGATAAACTTAATAAAGGGCTAATCAGTTGTATAAATTTCTTTTTTTTTTTTTTTTTTAAAAGATGACCGGTAAGGGGATCTTAACCCTTGACTTGGTGTTGTCAGCACCACGCTTACCCCGTGAGCTAACCAGCCATCCCTATATGGGATCTGAACCCGTGGCCTTGGTGTTATCAGCACCACACTCTCCCGAGTGAGCCACAGGCCGGCCCCCAGTTGTATAAATTTCAAAGAAGAAAAGAGATACATTGGTGTGGAAGAGAACAGAAAAAAAATCTGAGTGGAGAAGATTGTATTTTTTTTTTTTTTTTTTTTTTTTTTTTTTTTTTGTCTTTTTCCGTGTCCGGCAATGGATCGCAACCCTCAGTGTTGCCCCCGTACCGGACCGGGGACCGGCAACGGGATTGCAACCCTCGGTGTTGCTCCCGCGCCTCGCTCAGCCAGTGAGCGGGAACCGGTCTGTATGTGGGATCCGAACCCTCGGGCGGGAGCGCCGCCGCGCTTCCCAAGCGGCGCACTATCCAGTGCGCCACCGGGCCGGCCCGAGAAGATTGTATTTCTAAAGGCAGCATAAGAAAATTATTCTCAACAGTCAGTGAGTAGCTGTTCTTGACTCAAGCAGAGAATTGTGTAGATAGTAAAAAACAAGAATAGAATTTACATTAGATAAAAGGTCTGTTCCAGTATGTCTGGGTTTGAACTACTGTAGATTTTAGAAATGAGGTGAGATAATGCCGTAAGGATGAATGGACAAGGAGAAACCTAAGGGAGAGATTATAATAACTTAAACTAGGTACGATAGTCTAAGTACAATGGTAGCTGTGAAAATTGAAGGAAAAAATAAAAGTTCCAAGGTCTTACAGCTTTGGTGAAGAAAAAAAATATAATGCATTTCATGATTTTTTTATCCATGGAAATATTAGACAAGGTTAAGCAAATTTCAACACATGAAAATTTCAGTGGCCATGTCTAAACATGGTAAATGTTTTATATGTAACTTTATATTGTCCTCTTACATTATCAAATCAAAGATAGAGTTAATCATTTCAACCAAATATACTGGGAGTTACATAAAAATTTGTGAAATTTACTAAAATGTGAAGTCTCAATTATTTGTTAAAAATGTGTTAGAATCACTTTAATAGAATAAAGGGGAAAAAAACCATATGATCATCTCTGATACAGAAAAGGCATTTGACAATATTCAGCCCCCTTTCATGATAAAAACTCTCAGAAAACTAGGATAGAAGGGAATTTCCTCGGCATGATAAAAGGGCATTTATGAAAAACCCACAGCTGGGGCTGGCCAGTTAGCTCATTGGTTTAAAGCAAGGTGCTGATAACATCACAGTCCCTAAGAATTCAAACAGCCTTTTTTGCAAAAATGGAAAGGTCAGTTCTCAAATTCATGTGAAATTGCAGACAGCCTCAAATAGTCAAAACAATCTAGAGGAAGGAAGAATAAAGTGGGGGGATTCACATTTCTCAATTTCAAAACATACTCTAAAGCTACAGTAATCAAAACATTGTGGTACTAGCATAAAGATAAACATATAGATCAATGGAATAGAATTAAGAGTCCAGAAATAAATCCATACATCTATGGCCAATTAATTTTTGACAAGGGTGTCAAGTCCATCTAGCAGAAAAAGAATAGTCTCTTCAACAGATGGCGCTTGGACAACTGGAAATTACAAAAGTATAAAATTGGACCCTAACCTCATACCATATATAAAAATTAATTCAAAGTGTTATCAATGATCTAAATATAAGAGCTAAAACCATAAAACTCAATAGAAGAAAGCATGGGGTAAATCTTCATGACCTTAGATTTGGCAGTGGATTCTTAGATATGACACCAAAAGCATGAACATCAAAAGAAATAATAGGTAAACTGGACTTCATCAAAATCAAAAACTTTTATTCATCAAAAGATATTATGAAGAAAGTGAAAAGACAAACCTACAGAATGGGAGAAAATATTTGCAAATCATATATCTGATAAAGGTTTACTATCCAGGCTGGCCAGATAGCACAGTTGTTGGTTACAGCATGGTGCTGATAACACTGTAGTTCAGGGTTTGATCCCTGTACCAGCCAGCTGCCAAAAACAAACAAGCAAAAAAACAATTAAAAATAAAAAGGTTTTCTATCCAAAATAAAGAATTCCTACAACTCAACAATGAAAAGACAAACCACCCAATTAAAAGTGGTCAGTGCACATGATTAGTATTTCTCCAGCGAACCTGTACAAATGGCCAACAAGCACATAAAAAGATGCTCAACATCATTAGTCATTAAGGATATGAAAATCAAAACCACGAAGAGAAGCCATACCTACTAGGATGGCTGTAAAAAACAAAACAGAAAATAACGAGTGTTGGTGAGGATGTAGAGAAATTGGAACTTTCATACATTGCAGGTGAGAGTGTAAAATAGTGTAGACAATGTGGAGAACAGTGCGGTTGTTCTTCAGAAATTAAGCATACACTGTGTGATCCAACATTTCCACTCCTAGGTGTATACCTGAAAGAACTGAAAACGGGGACTCAGACAGACTTGTACATCATTGTTCTCTACGGCTATTCATAATATTTTGAATAATATAAATAATATTTTGAATATGTTGGCTGTTTATAACAGCCAAAAAAGTGGAAACAACCTAAATGTCCATCAGCAGATGTGTGGACAAACAAAATGTGGTATATGTACAATGAAATATTATTGAGCCATAAAAAGGAATGAAGTTCTCATACATGCCATTCACAGATGAATCTTGAAAACATGCTAAGTGAGATAAACGACATAGAACAAATATTTTGATTCCATTCATATTATAATTTATAATTATATAAATAATCTAGAATAGGCAAATTCATAGGACAGAAAATAGCTTAAAGGTTACCAGAGGTGTTGGGGTGGGGGGAAATGGGGAGTTATTCTTAATGGTTATAGAATTTCTTTTTGAGGTGATGTAAAAGTTGTGGATATAATGTGACAGTAGCACAATGTTGTGAATGTAATTAATGCCACTGAATTATATACTTACAAATGGTTAAAATGGCAACCTAAAAATTTTTTTTGTTTTTTTTAATTGAAACATATTGATTATCCATATTTATGGGATACAGAGTTATATTCCAATACATGTATACAATGTGTAGTGATTTAATCAGGGTAGTTGGCAAATTCATCATTGTAAAGATTTTTAGTTTCTTTGTGAGGAGAGCGTTTATAATAGCCAAAAAAGTGAAAACAACCTAAGTGTCTATCAGCAGATATATTTTACCATGATTTTAAAAAATGTATTAAATCTATAAAATCTGCAAATAATTTAAGTAGACTTAGTCTATCTTCATTTTCCACCCAAGTAATATTTTAAGAATTGGCTGGTTGGTTAGAATGCGGTGTTATACCACCAAGGTCAAGAGTTCAGATCCTTGTACCGGCCAGTCACCAAAAATAAAAATAAATGAGTAAATAAAAATTTTAGAAAATAAAAGTTGGCTGGTGTAGAGGAAAGGGGCAATAATGATAATACTTAGATAATAAATAAATTGCATAATTATACTATAAAATAAAGTGGACTTGAATAAAAAAGAAGCAAGGCTTAGTAGGTTCTTAAGTCAGAATATCACGATGACCTGGTAAAATACTTGTTTTTCATTCATTGTATAATTATAAGAAATTACTATCTGTACCATCTGAAAAATAGAAGAATTGCACTTATTGGTTACCATAATTCTTGTAGTGTGAAAACAGCCTTATTTCATTAGAAAAGAACAATTGTTGACTAAAACTCATTGAACATATTATTTGGAAATTCATAACTGTTATCTAATCAAACTCTTCAAATTCACAAAGTCAATTTTTTATTAGTAAAATATGCCTTCATTCCATGTTTTTCCTCCAATATTTTATTTTGAGACATTAAAGAAAGAGTAATACACCATATACCATTCATTAGATTCACTAACATTTTGCTGTATTTGTTTCATCTTTTTTTTTCTTTGTGAACCATTTTAAAATGAGTTGCACATATCATGGCACTTTATCCCTACTTATTTTGGCATGCATCTCCTGAGAATAAGGACATACCACAATTCTATTTTCAACCTAATAAAATTAATACCTTCATGATAACATCCAGTATCTGATCTAAATTCAGATTTTTCCCAATTGTTTCAAAAAGTCTTTTATAGTTCACAAATGCAAGGGTCGGGGCTGGCCCGGTGGCGCACTGCTACAGTGCGCCGCTTGGGAAGTGCGGCGGCGCTCCCGCCGAGGGTTCGGATCCCACATACAGACCGGTTTCCGCTCACTGGCTGAGCGAGGGGTGGGCGCAGCGCCGAGGGTTGCGATCCCGTTGCCGGTCCCGGTCCGGTACGGGCGCAACACTGAGGGTTGCAAAAAAAAAAAAATGCAAGGGTCTTGTCAAGATTCACACTTTATCTAGCAAGGTATTTGGCTATCTCTTTAGAACAGTTCCCACATCTTTTTTTTTCTGTGAAATCTGTTTCAGTTTTTTAGTATAGAGTACTAGAAAGTTGAAAAACAGATTTACTTTAGTTACTATGACAAAAATCATTTTTACCATAGGACTTGGTATTGTTGTGAATTGTATTTAAAAATACTTTAAGTATTCGTTCATAAACATTATAATTGGTGATTATTTCCAATTAGAAATATATTCTGTAGGCTAGCATTTTTCAATCTTTCTTAATCTTATTGGATAATGTGAAACTTTAAAGTTTTAAAAACTTAAAAAAAACCTGTACTCTCCTTTAATGTTATTTGAAAGTGCAAAGTCTTTTTGGTCAAATAAAATTTAAAATGTTTTTTTAAAACAAGCTTTTTAAACTACATTTGCCCTTCTGGGAATTGACATACTTTTATCTTCTTTGAGGTTCACTACTATATTGTAACGTAAAACATAGGCAACAGAAAAATGTTTCAAGAATATAAAAATTTAGATGAAGTTGTGCTAGAAATTACCTATATCCATAAACTTATGATAATATTATAAGATGGTAAATCAGGTTAGCAAGCTATAGCCTATGGCCATATCCTGCCTGCTGCCCATTTTTATACAATCTGCAAGCAAAGAAAGGTTTATTATATTTCTTAATGGTTGAAAAAAATCAAAACAATATTTTATGTGAAAATTTTATGAAATTCAAATTTCACTATCCGTACATAACGTTTTATTAGAACACCACCACACTCATTTGTGATGTATTGCCTTTGACTGCTTTTGTGCTACAATGACAGTTAAGTAATTGCAATAGAGATCATATGGCTCACAAAGCTTAAAATATTACTGTCTGGCCCTTAACAGAACAAGTTTGCCAGCCCACACACTCTAAGTCAATAACAGCTTTTTTACATACAAGTATGTAGCTTTTGCTTCTCCCACATCAGACAGTGGTAAGTTGTACATCTGTAAGAAGAAATTATAGCCTAATAACCAAATTACACTTTTTCTTTTAAGATTGAAGATCCACTAGCTATTCTTATTCTCTTTGACGAAGCCAGATATCATTTATTGAAGGGCTTCTATACAGCTCCTGATGCTAAATTGATAACATTGGCAAGTCTGCTGTTGCAAATAGTTTATGGAAATTATGAAAGTAAGAAACACAAGCAAGGTTTCCTAAAGTAAGTATTTAATACATTGCATGATCTTGTGCTATGCTCAAGATTCTGTTTAACCAAGAAAGTTTAAAAATGTTATTATTAAAAGGATTTATACATTGAATACAAGGCATAGAATGAGAAAAATAAAAGCTACTATAGTAAAGCATTCTTCAAGTTATAATCTCCAAAATTATTTTTCTTATATTTGACCGTAGTTTGATGTACTTTATTTATTTATTTATTTTGTAATTTATCTTTCTTTACTGTATGTTTAAATAAGTTAATGAAAACCTGACTTGAGTAAGTAGTAAAAAAAAGTTTTATAAGGCAAATGCATTTAGGAATCCCACCATAAAAACTAGCTTCATGATCAGATTTTGGGAGAAAACACTGAGCATATCTAAAGTGTTTGTTATGCTTTTCAGTTTTCAAAAATATATCCTAGTTATTGAAAGAAGAAACATTTCTCTAAGTTGATAATGTTAGGATTCTGGGTTTTTGCTTGAAATTTTTAGAGTTCTCTGATATTTTACAACATAGTACTTTTCAGCTTAAAAATTATGTTACTTAAAGCCATTTGTGACAGAATGATTATTGTACTTTAGCTGCTAAAGGTAATTTATTTAAAGGGTGTTGGCATGTGTGCTTACAGTGAAGAAAATCTAAAATCCATTGTACCTATTACTAAACTGAAAAGTAAGGCACCTCACTGGACAAATCGAATACTTCATGAATACAAGGTAAGCTGTTTAATAGAAATAAAAACATTTTTATAGCCTAGTAAAAATTCTGTTAGTGTTATTAATGTTTTGCACATAGTTAAATTAAATTTATAGTTCTGAAATTAAGAATGGATCTTCTAGTTCACAATTCCTGAAACAAGGTAGCAGATACTTTTAGTAATGTAGAATCTGTTACTGAATACCTTATATATGCTGAATACTGGTAAGGGCTAGAGATAAAAATTTGCAATAATGTACTATTTCTGCCCATGAGGCACTTAAAACCTAATACAATAGACGAACAGTATTTTTATATCTCAATTTTTATAAATATTAAGATCACAAAAGGAAAAGTACTCTTGGGATAATGTTCCATAATTTTATTCTTCTTTGAAGCAGCCTTGATTTTGAAAACTGCTTAGTTGACCTATTTCTTATTTTTATTTTTATACATCTCTTATTTTTATTTTATCTCATTTATTTTTAGAGTCTTAGTACAAGTGAGGGTGTCAGTAAAGAAATGCATCACCTTCAGCGCATGTTCTTACAGAATTGTTGGGAAATTCCAACATATGGAGCAGCTTTTTTCACAGGACAGATATTTACAAAGGCAAGCCCCAGCAATCATAAAGTTATTCCTGTGTATGTAGGAGTCAATATAAAAGGACTTCATCTCCTCAACATGGAAACTAAGGTAAGTTTTCAGCTGTTTTTGACCACTCACATCATATAAAATCTAAAATAACAGTACCAGCCTATGTAAAGAAACTAGAAATGTTATATATACAAGACTGTTCATTCATTGCAAAAGTTGAGGGGGAAAACTATCAGTAGGAGGTTACCATTAATTATAGTACATTTCTGCATTGGAATACCTTCAGCCCTGTAAAAGTCTATTGAGTATCTTTGTGTAGAATGATCTCCAAGATGTATTTAGTGAAAAAGCAAGGTTCTGAACCATATGTAATATGCTACCATTGATGTAAAAATAGGAGGAAGTAAAGATTATCTTTATGTAAATACATATTGCTTGTGTATGCATTAAAAATCTCTTGAATCCTTTAGAGAAGAGAACCAGGTAACTGGGAATAGGAATTAAGGAAGGAGACTTCCCTGTATACCTGTCTTAGTTCAGACTGCTGTGGCAAATTACCATAGACTAGGTGACTTATAGACAATAGAAATTTATTTCTCACAGTACTGAAAGCTGGAAGGGTACCAGCATGGTCTGGTTCTGGTGAGGGCCTTCTTCTGGATTGCAGACTGCTGATTTCTTGTTGTATCCTCAGATGGCAGAAAGAATTCTGAGAGCCTTCTATAAGGGCACTAATTCCATTCATGAGGGCTCCATACTCATGACCTAATTAACTCCCAAAGGCCCCATCTCCTAATACCATCACATTGGAAGTTAGGATATCAACATATGAATGGAGGACAGACATTCTGTTTATAACAGTACCATTTTGTACCTTAAATATTTGTTTTTAACTGTGTGATTATATTATCTGTTTAAAACATCAATTAGGTTTAAATGAAAAAATACGGATTAAAAAATAATTAAAATGTACTATCTGACATAAGGGCTTCACTTTGAAAATTAGACTTAGTTTTAGAATTAGTTATAAGAACCTTTTGGGGGCAGGATGAAGTGTGGAAGGGATTGTGAATATCCATGAAATACTTCAGATCTTTTCAATAAGAATTTGTTACTGTATGGTGCTCTTTTTTCTAATCAAAGTTATATATTTAAAATACATAGATATCAATTATTTTTAACACATTTAAACAGGATGAACAGCTTTCTAGTTTATAATAGGAAGATAATAAAAATCAAATCTAATCTGTCAATTCAGATTTGTCAAGAGTAGACCATTTTCCAAATCAGTTAAAGTAATAACTGAGATTATGCATTTTAAAAAAGCATTTTAGATTAGGAAATTTCATTATGAACCTAATTTTTATTTTCCTCATTTTCATAAGTCTTTATTATGTAATCACATAACTTCTTAAAGAATCCCACTCATAGTTTAGCCATTTTATTAATTCGGTATCATCCATATGGGCAACAGTTATTTTACTTTGCTATTAGACATACCTGTGGATGGAGATAGAGATAGAGACATAGGGCCGAATAGGGTCTGATTTCAGTAATTGACTTGGAGGTTGATTTCTTAAATGCTGTATAACAGCAGCTTGCTTTTGGGTCATTTGCTTATCATTTTCTCTTAAAACTATTTTGCTCACACAGAACAGTCTTCTGCTTATTAGCTTGTAACCACTTTTCTGTTTCTGTTGTACTAAGTTTGTTAAAGGAAATGAAGGAGAAAAGCCCCCACCATTTCAAGAAATTTTTCCTCTGCTGTTTCAGAGCATTTTATACCAACGTGTACAATCTCTTCTTCATAGAACCGAATGGTGGTGCTGTGGATGGTGATGCTGTGCCATTTCTCTAAGCTGTGTTTTATGTTTGACTTGATAGCATTCCAAGCTTAGGCAACAATAAAAAGCTTCATAGCATCCAAGTAATGGTTTAGCAATATCTTCCAGCATTTCATATTCTGAATATATTCTGGTCTGGGAGTTGAATAAGTGAGATATCAGAAGCAAGTAGAAGATGATAGCAACATTATTAGTTAACAGTCTGCTTTTTTAGGATAAGATGTTCAATTTCTAGAAATATAAATAGAAATTCTATCCTTGGGTATATAAAAAGATGATTGAACCAAAGGGTTAAGATATTTTCTGTCCATTCTGATCATTACCTTGTACTCTGTAAGCCACTGACAAATCTAGGTGTAAGTCATCTTTTTTTTTTTTTTTTTTTTTTTTTTTTTTTTTTTTTTTT
>NW_007726157.1:230874-263459 GCF_000696425.1 Galeopterus variegatus | reverse complement strand
TTTTTTTTTTTTTTTTTTTTTTTTGGTCTTTTGTCTTTTTTCCGTGTCCGGCAACGGATCGCAACCCTCAGTGTTGCCCCGGCACCGGACCGGGGACCGGCAACGGGATCGCAAGCCTCGGCGTTGCTCCCGCGCCTCGCTCAGCCAGCGAGCCGGTCTGTATGTGGGATCCGAACCCTCGGACGGGAGCGCCGCTGCGCTTCCCAAGCGGCGCACTATCCAGTGCGCCACTGGGCCAGCCCCTAGGTGTAAGTCATCTTTGAAAGTTCTAAGATGATTACATTTTCCATTCACCAAAGGTGGGAACAAATAGCTTGTTCTCAGTTGTCTTAAATTCATCAAGATCTGCTGGGGTTGAATTTGACAAGGATCACTAAAATAGAGTAAACACCCTCATCTGCAAAAACACCTTCCATTTGCATTTGAACTCTACGTGGGATACATTAACCTCAGATATTAATTCTCAGGAAAAGCCATAGAAGACAGCTGTGTTTTTATATCAGTTATTTCTACCTTCTGTATCTTCTTTGAAATAAAGTTGCCCATCAGAAAATATATAGCTCAGCCAATTTCTATACTTACATAAAATGTAAACACCATTGAATAGATAAGTGCACTATGTTGTGGTTTAGCATTTTACTATAGTGAGTGTGTTGCAGTCTTCACAACTGAACTGTACTGTTATGTTTTCAACCTTAATAGTACCACTATCACACCCGCGCAATAGATTATCCTTTGCTGACGTTAATTTATGTTGACCATCTGAAGTGAAACTGGTTGTTTAAACACCCACTTAATACCATTCTACATGAGCAGTTGTCAACATCACTATTTCTCCAATCTGCTTGTCACCTATGTGCTGTTTCTGACTTCTGTGGTCTTCCCACTTCTCTCAACTATCCTTCTCAACTGTTTGTCTTGTGACTTTTTTTACTTCCCTCACTGAACACATTGCCCTTTGTAGGTTTTACCTCCTAATGAGAGCTGCTTTTTCCTTTTGGAATAGCTTGGTCACTTAAAAAGCACCTTGTGAAATGTTTGGCTCTTCAACTCTACTCAACTATTTTCGTTATTTGGAGTTTGTCAAGAATTTCTTCCTCTCTACACATTGTCCCTTAATAACAAAACTTGTGTTTTTATCTCATGGGCTCAGTACTTTTGTTGGAAATCTGACCTCCATATAATTGAGGAGTTGTTATACCACAGATGTATGTTTTTCTGTATATTAAACTATTTTGAGGCCATATTAATGGACTGTTTTCTGGCTTTTGATTAAAGAAATTTCAAGTGATTGATCCAAAAGATAGGCAGTTTAAGGTATTATGACATCTTGACTCATGTTTCTGTTGGTAAGTAGCGATTTTAGCACACCCTATGTATAGAATTGTATTTTACATTATGAATATAGATAGCTGTTTTTTAAACAAGATATTATTAGTTTTCCATTATACATAATATACTCTCATGTAAATAAATAATAATGTTTCATTTACAGAACCTTGCTTTAAAAATGCCCTGAGCCATTACCTTTTTTGGCATATTCTTAGTTTATTATTTAGAGTCAATATTATAAGAATTGCTATTCAGGGATAGCTGATGTTTCTAAACATATATATTTTGTGGGGTGGCATGAACATTTTCTTCATATATGTGTGCTCAAAGAATATATGTTTAGGGCAAGAAAATGCAAGTTACTGCTAGGAGAGAATTTTAAAAAATAATCAAGACTGTGTCGAATACCTGCTTAAATACAGCATTGTTACTAAATTATAGGAATAGTTTACTATGTTGATTTTTATATAGTTCTGTTTAATTTATGAGGAGTATATTATTTTTAAAATTATGTTTATTTTTACATTAAATATAACTACTTATTTTCAGTGGGATGAAATTGCCTAAGTCAGCATGCTACCCCCTATTGCATAAATTTCAGATTGAAAATACTATGTGAATATTCAAAAGAAAGGTACTGAATAAATTAGAGATAATTTTTAACCTGCAAAAAGTAAAAGCTTGTAGTGCATTTCATTGTCCTGAAAGTCACTGATAAGAATATGCATCTTTAAAAATTTTTGTCAGTCTGATACAAAGAATATCATTGCTCAAGGCAGTCTCCTGAGAGCCTTCCATCTCTGTGATTCTGTGCTGCCACTGTGTGAGATTAGTGTGGGCACTTTGAATAGATTGTAGTATAAAATTCAAAACCATTATGTTTAGACCTGACTAGATACGTATAGATAGAAAGAGAAGGTAAATGTTGTTTTTAATATATAATCAATATGATGGTTTCTAATTATGTTTCAGGCTTTACTCATCAGTCTTAAGTATGGTTGTTTTATGTGGCAACTGGGAGATGCTGATACTTGTTTTCAGATCCATAGTATGGAAAATAAAATGAGCTTTGTAGTACACACAAAACAGGTAAGTATTTGTAAATTATTTTGCACTTCTGATAATGAACTACTGTACTAGTAAAGTTAAAGGTATTTCTTTTTTAAAAAGTGACATAATCCATTTAACTTCAAAGAAAACCTCTACTATTAAATGAAATTAAAATATTTAAGACTGAGGAAAAAGGCAGGCCTTTCCTAAGCAAGGAAAGCCAGAACCTTAATTTGAATACTTCTTTTCAGTTTTATAACAATTAAGCTTCTTGTGCCATTTCTTTTAATTCTGGTCAGTATTCTCTGTCTCTTCTATCAAGTTATTAGGTAGTCTTTTTCTCTTCTTGACAAGTATCCTATCTGAGCCACTATTTGTATTCAGCAGGTCGCTTCTTAAATCTCTTCAAAAAGCCTGAGTAAATATTTTCTCTGTACTCTGTATACAAGCTTCCTCCTGATAAGAAAGTTCCCTTTTCAAATAGATACCTATTGCCATGTATGTCCTTTAAACATTCTTACATGTTTGATACTTATTGTTGACATATATTTTACTTTGTAGGCTGGTCTCGTGGTAAAACTGTTAATGAAGCTAAATGGACAGTTCATGCCCACTGAAAGAAATTCATGAAAGTAGCTGGTACTCAAGCCACCACATTTTGTAATGTAGTTTTTTTCTGTGAAAGACTTCTTAAAATGTTACTTTTAGCAAGTTATTTAGTTTCCTGTAATATATATGTGTACTATTACATTGTACAGAATCTGTACTTATGTTTGGTGTGTAATATACCAATTAGTTTTATATAATGTCCTCATAAGCTATTCTGATTTTTGAGAGAAACACATAAAAAAATTGTAGATTGATAATCGGTATAATATTAGGTAAAATAGCTTTATAAAAAGTTATTTTTGGTAAATGGTAAAGAATTTGGAGTGCAATGTGATGAAATTAAAATGTAGCTTTGGTATAACTTTGTGTGTTATTTCAAAATATACTGAAAGTTAACATGATTTGAGTAAAGAAAATTTATTTTCTACTTGAACCGTATAACACTGTTATTTAAAATATTTTTCTGAAACTTATAAGCATTTCCCAACATGTTTTTTAAAGTCTTAGTTGAAATGTATATCTAGTATAAGGTAGTTTTTCTCAAAGTGTATTTCTTGAACCCCTTGCATAATTACCTGGGCGACTCTTAAAAACAAATATTTCAGCAATTCATGTTAGACAAGTTCACTCACTCTCTGGAAGTAGCAGAGACTGGGAATCTTAAGTTTTAGCTTTCCGTGTTTGTTTGCCTTTTTTTTTTTTTTTTTTTTTTTTTGTTGAAATAATTCCACACCCAATAAGGAAGTTAGATTATTATTATTTTTTTTGTCTTTTTCTGTGTCCGGCAACGGATCGCAACCCTCAGTGTTGCCCCCGTACTGGTCCGGGGACCGGCAACGGGATTGCAACCCTCGGTGTTGCTCCCGTGCCTCGCTCAGCCAGTGAGCGGGAACCGGTCTGTATGTGGGATCTGAACCCTCGGGCGGGAGCGCCACCGCGCTTCCCAAGCGGCGCACTTATCCAGTGCACCACCGGGCCGGCCCAGGAATTTAGATTATTAAAGTTGAGAAATTACACAAAACTGCCAGACACATGAGCACACATATTTAAGACACAGACACACATTTTAACATTTTAAGTGACAGCCTCTGGAAATTAGTACCTGTAGTTGCATTTATTTAGTGCATGCTGTATTTTCAAGAGTTGACTCAATGGTTTATTTCTATTACCTTTACCTTTATATTGTAGGAAGCAGGTCACCAGATATCTGGCTGTTTCAGTTAGGGGACTGCTGATGTCAATGAGGAGGAGCTAACTTGATCAATGTACTGTTTAATAAGCTAGAAACTACAGCCTTTTCGAACTAATAGACTGATGTGTTCTAAATAAGTTCAGATATATAATAGTCATATTTAAAGTTGTCCTACAGATTGTAAATTACTTCTGCTTATTTTTAATGGTGCTGTGTCTAAGCCTTATTAAATGATGTGGTTAAGTAATGCTAACAAGAAAGCCTGATTTATCTTTAATTCTGTACCAGGTACTTTTGATTCTACATGCACAATTCCCTGTCCAGTTTCATCCATCCAGTGGCCTCAATTGTTAATAAATACCCTATTGACTGACTCCCTAACCTGAAATTTCAGCTTCAACCCTTCTTCTGAACTCTAGATCTTAACTACCAAATTCCTGTTATTCTAGCTCCATCAAAATGGCCTACAAGGAACTTCAGTTCCATCAAAGCTGGAAAGAAAATTTGTTTCCTCTGTTTGCTCCATTCTGTCCTTCTTCCATTGTATTCCCTCTTTGGCTAATGGCATCATCAAATTGCATCCAGTTACTTAGCCTGGAAATCTTGGAGAGCCTGACTCAGGCTCTACACCCTGCCCACCTGTGTGCCACACTGATGCCAACTTAACGTTTCTCATCAATCTCATCATTTCATTACCATGTGAAAACCTTTCGTGGTTCCTAATTACATGTAGAATTAAGTTCCAAATTCCTCAGTATTGAACACAGGGCCGTTATACTCTGTTGCTAACCTGCCTATCCATATTAATGTCTGACCACTTCCACACTTGTCCTATATTCCAACCCAGTGTTTCCTAACCCTGGCTCTGCAGTCATGTGGGGAAAACTTGCTGATTCAGTAATTTTAGGATGGAGCCCAAGCATTTTTGTTTTTCAAATATCCCATATGCTTTTGATATATACAGCTAGGGGTTAGAACTACAGTTATAACCAACTTTAGGAAATAGCTGAATGTTTTTCCTTTCACAGCGAGGTGAGGATGTGGTGATACACACCAAACAACTCCCTGCTCCATGGAATACAGTGTACCCTTCTGAAGTTGTACAGTATGGCAGCCCTTATTGAGAAAGGAAGAGAAGACTATTAAAGTAGCATAGCTATTGAAGGCTTATAAAAGTACATAGCATTTAAAAGTCAATTTTAAAAATCAGTATTGAGAAAAAAATTATTGCTCATTACCTGTCAGACCATAACAAACCAGAAATAAAACAATGATGTGGAAATCCAAACAACTTTTAATGAATGCCGAGTACTGGTCAGTCATTTTATGTGCACTGCGGATAAAAGATACCATTTTCCTTTTCATCATTCAAATTTGAATGCTTTTTATGTATCAGGAATCCAGTGGTAAGGAAAATAAAGTCCCTGCCTTCAGGGAACAAAGTTTAATGCGGGAGACAATAAATACTCATGGAAATATATAATTATAAATGCTAATAGCTGTGATAAAGAAAAATAAAATGTATAATCTAAGCAGTTTTAGTCTTAGGGATCAGGAGAGGCTTCCCTGAGCAAGTGAGGCCTGAGTTGGCATCTGAGGTGTGAGCAGGAATTAATTATGTGACAATAGTTGAGTGGGAAGGGAAGTGAGACAAGACGTTTTGAGCCCAAGGACAGTCCTGGAGAACTGATGAGGGGAATTACAATTTTCTCATGTTTAGTTGAGATATGAATTCAAACAATTGTTATCCAAATCACAATAAATGAATTTCCGTTGTAGAACTAAAATCACTGTACATGATAAACGTATTAGACAAAAACTAACTTAAGAACCACAAGATTAAAAATTGCCAAAATTGATCCTAGAAAAATTAGACTTGATAGAAGTATTCAACAAAATAAAACTTCCTGCAGTTCTTGGCCAAATTGAATAGAATTGCATTGATAAAATTTAGATTTTAATTTGATCCTGAGGAAATCAGCAACAGCCAGCCAGCCCATCCAATAAATTTTATATGAGCAAAACTTAAATATCAAACGTATTTAATATCACTAGGCAGAAGCACCTCGGAATGTGACCATCCACCCAGTTGGACACCGCCCAACCCCCCGCACCAATTAAATCAGAACATTCGGTGTGTGTGTGGGGGGGGGGGGGTTGTAAAATCTCCCAGGAAGATTCCAGTATGCAAATCAGGGACTCTAAGGCACGTTCTTGAACCGCCCGCGGCAGCCAGCGCGTCCCTCCCGGGGAATTGAATGAGGACCCTGGCCTCCCCCTCGGGTAACCCAGTGTGACCGAGCGCCAGCTCACAAACAAGCAAGGGGCGCGGTCGAGTCGAGCGCCTCGCGTCTTTCGGCCTGGGCGGAGGGAGCCACGGCCGGCATCAGTCCGGGAAGCATCTTCGCTGTCGCCGCAATCGCTTCGCCGGACGCTGCGCGCGCCCCCTGCCGGCTCCTCGAAGGAGCCGCAGCGGCCGCAGGAGGCCCCAGGTGATGAGAAGCGCCGTCACTTACTTCAGCAGCTCTGTAAACCAAGCCCAGGTTCTCTCCTCCCATTTCTCCTCAACACCGGCAGGTTTGAATGTCTCCCCTCTTCTCCATGCTCCAGGTATACCCGCTTCTCACAGGTTTGCTTTCTGTCCCACGTTGCTTTAGCCTCTATTGAGTGGCCTTTTTTCCATACTCTAGGAAACAATTCGTTGATGCTGCACGATATGAAAAAGTCCATGTCTTTAAGATATGTAACAAATTACATTGCGTCGTTGTTAAAACTTTACTAATATTTGTTAAAACTGAGTTTGGATATATTTTTCTCTATCAAATTGGCAATATTTGTATTTAAATGAGACTCAGTGCTTGTGAGAATGATGGGAGAAAAGACTTTCTTGCATAAATTTTTAGAATGTTACTTAGCTGTGTGTATCAGCCTTAAAAATGTTCGTATGGGAAATGGTTAAATAATTGATGGCACATCCTTCAGTGGAATATTTTGCAGGCATGAAAGAAGCTTTTCATTTTTTTTTTTTTTTTAAAGATGACCAGTAAGGGCATCTTAACCCTTGACTGGGTGTTGTCAGCACCACGCTCACCCAGTGAGCAACCGGCCATCCCTATATGGGATCCGAACCCGTGGCCTTGGTGTTATCAGCACCGCACTCTCCCGAGTGAGCCACGGGCCAGTCCGAAAGAAGCTTTTCAAATAATATTTCATTTCAAATCATTGCATGTTAACTACTATATATATTCTATGATGATTGAAATATTGACTATCTGCACTTTTCAATTAGATATTCACTAGCCACTTGAAGCTATTGAGCATTTGAAATATAGCTAGTGTGACTGCAGAGCTGAATCATTATTTTATTTAATTTTAATAAATTTAAATGGAAATAGCCATATGTGTCTAGTAGCTACCATACTGGATAATGATGCTACATATTAAGGTCTTGATTTTGTCCAAAAAAAGTATATGGATAATATTCACCAGTAGTTATTTCTAAGAAGTAGCTATAGAGGACATCATAGTTGCTTCTACAGCATGTGTTCATCCTCGAGTTGCTCTATTTCCCTTGTATAGCCCCTGTGTTCTAAGGGAGGCAAATACTACCCCAACTCTAGGGGTGAGCCTTGTGGCACTATCTAAAATGAGTGTAGGCTCCTGGCCATAGTCATTGGTTCAGGGTTGGGCACATGACCTAACCTGGGCCAATGGAACAGGAGATCTAATCTCTGTTTCAGTCTCTTCTCCAATACCAAGCTAGGTGCGACATTCAAGGTCAATCTATACGTTTCCCACACTGAAGCCAGTGCAGCCCTTGTTCAAGTTCCGCATCTTTTAAAAACAGCCCTTTTGTTGCACAACAATGTAAGTGTACCTATGCCATTAATTGTACACTTAAAAATAGTTAAAATGATAAATTTTATGTTACGTATATTTAACCACAATTTTTTAAAAAGGGGAAGAAGGCTTTTTGCATTAAAACAACCGAACACCTTGAAATAAAACTACTATAAACTGCAATGACTCATCAAGATCACAATCCAATGTATGCCGTGCTTACTAAAGCCATCTGAAGAAGCCATATTCACAAAAGCTGGTTACACAGTCTGAGCTGTTACAAAATGTTAAGGCTATGAACCGTGAATCCTGGCCATCCCAGAGTTTAGATTTTTCCAATTTTTTTTTTTTTTTAGCAGATCAAAACCCAGTTGTATTTATTTTTCAGTGTTCAACCAATGCACCATATGTTGGAATTTGAGGAGTAGTCAAAGAATAACACCCTTTCTTCCCCTCCCAATTTTTGTATCATTAAATATAGTCAGGAGATGGGGGTCAATATATCACCTTTGCTACTGATCAAGCAGTTTACAGAAAATAATGTTGGTCTGCAGCTAAGTGGACTTACAATGATTTGCCCCTGAATTGGGCAGAATTACTCTGTCATCACACAGATGGACAACTTTGACCTCCCTCCACAGGTATGCAGCTCTCATTCTATGGAAGACAGCTGACAGAACACAAATCTTGCAAATAGAAAGACCCAAGGGAGAGAGCCCAGAAGGAGCTGGACTCATCAGTCATCCAACTCTCCTCTTCTCTGCAGAAGGGAGACTGTAGCAATGAGGCTCAAGGCCAAGGGCATTACTCAAGTATAGTTTCTTCCACATGGAAACATGAAGCCAGGTAAAGGCAATTGCTTCCCCACACATTACAAGAAGAAAATGAAAACCTGAACAAACCAGTATCCATTAAAAATATTAAAAAGTAAATTTTTTTCTGAACCTTCAGGGAACAGATTATCCCTAAATATGTAAAATGCTTCAACAAATAGATAAGTAGGGTAAGTTACCCAACTCATTTTATGAAGGTGGTATATATAACCTTGACACCAAAACTGGACAAATATACTAAAAAAAGGAAAATTAGCAAAATTACTAATGAACATAGGTGTAAAACTTCTGAGTAAATATTACATTTACTCAGTAATATAATATGACCAAGTTTATTAGTAATATAATATGACATATAGATTATTACATTACATATTATATAATATATATTAATGTTAATTACTATATATTAACTGTATAGTAATTAATTATTACTAATATACAAATAATATAATATGACCAAGTAATATATCATAACCAATTTTGATTTACCCAAGAAATGCCAAGTGTTCAATAAAGAAGATCTACTAATGTAATATGCCACACTAGTGATTAAAGAACAAGATAGCTGCTATCATCCTTACTATTTCACATTGCACTAAAGGGCTTGATAAATGCAATAAGATACTGAAAATAAATAATTCATAGAACTGGAAACAAAAACTGTCAATATTTATAATATTGTCTTTATAGATAGTCTAGAAAAATGTATAATATTATTAGAATTATTAAGAGAGGCCAGTCAGCTTGCTGGATACAAAATCAATATATAAAAAATTAGTAGTAGCAATATTTTAAAAACTAAAAAATGACAGAAAAAAGATATAATTCCCAATAGCAACAGAAATATACCATGTTATTAAATACAAAGACTCAATATCATAAACATGTCACTACTTTCCAAAGTTAATTATCAAATTTAATTCAATTCTAATTGAAATCCAAGCAAGATATTTTGTGGAACTTGACATACTGATCCTGAAATCAATGTGTCTATGAAGAGGCATGGTTTTGAAGAAAAAGGATAAAGCGAGAACTTTCTCTACCAGATATCAAGATATATTACGAAGTTATAATCATTAAAACATGTAGTATTGATGCACACTTAGACAAATTTTTAAAAAATAATAGAATTAAAAGTTTAGAAACACTTCCACACATATGTGATTGTATGACTGAAGCAGCACTAGAAATCATTGACAGGTATACTGTTCAATAAATTGTTGGAGACAATTAATTAGATATATGAGAAAGAAATTAAATTAGATCCCTACCTCACAGCATACACAAATAACTTCCATATGGATCAAAGAACTGTGAAAAGCAAAACTTAAAATTTTTTAGAATTTGTGGTCTCGCCACACTCTGCCCACACTTCTGTAAATAACTTTTCTTGAATTACCCAATTTGAGTGGATTATCTCTTTCCTGTGTGGCACATGCAGAAGTAAATATAGAAGAATCTTTTAAACTAGGCAGAAAAAGCAAAAACCATAAAATTAAAATACAACAAAAGACATTGTGAAAATAGCAAATTATAAACTCAAATACTTTGAATCAGCCATAGTAAAAATTATAGTTAAAATCATAAGTCACACATTTTGAGAAACTTTGAGTGAAGATCATTTGAACAAATTATTTTAATAACCTTTCATACTAAGTTAATGAAAAAAGCCAAGAGTGTATTGACTAAACCTCATACCAGCCTGGAGTGGTTATGTTTCTGTTGAAGTTAGATCTAGGCATGGAAATAATATAATTTATTTAATGTCTCCTATTATGGACATTTAAGTTACTTCCAATCTGTTGTTATTATCCTAAGGTCATGAAGACATCCTACTATGTCATCTACTTGAAGCCGCCTTGTTTTACTTTTCACATTTAAATCTATAGTCCATCTAAAATTTATTTTTGTGGCTGGTAAAGTAGAAGCCAAATATCTTTTTCTTTCTATATGGATACCCAGTTGACTCAAAAGCCATCCCTTCCCCAGTGCTCTGTAGTGTTACCTCTGTCATAAATCAAAGTTCATATATGCATGGGATCCATCCTTTTTATTACAACTTTTCTGTGACCTTAAGCTTTAGAGTTATCATTCGCAAATAACACATAAGGTTGCATTTTATTTTACAAATCTGATTTTTAATTGGTGCATATAGTCCATTCACATTTATTTTGATTTATCAATATATTTGGACTTATTTCTACCTTCTTTAAGATTTTTCTGTCCAGTTTTTCTTTTTCTCTCCTTTCTTTTTTAAAAATCTGAACTTTGTTATTGTTTCTGTTCCTCTTCTTTTGCATTTTTCCCTTTATTTAACATTTTTCTCTCTACAAACCTAAAATTTATATTGTCTACTTCTATCCTTTTAACAACAACTTAAAATTTTGTCACCTTATCAAGCATGTTTAACAGTCTTAAAGCTGAACAAGTTCTCAACTACCCCAGATAAAAAAGACCTTAGAAGATTTTAGCTTAGGTCTTTTTTAACTTTCTACTTTGAAATAATTTTAGATTTACAGCGAAGTTGCAATAATAGTAAAGAGAGTTAGTTCCCTTCTACTCTTCATCCAGCTTTCCCTAATAACATTTTCATAATCATAGTGCAATTGGAAAAACAAAACAATTTGCATTGGTAACTACTACTGACTAAACTACAGACTTTATTTGGATTTTACCAGTTTTTATACTGATGTTCTTTTTTTGCTACAGGGCCTAATCCAGAATTCCATATTGAATTTAGTTTTCATGTCTCCTTCATCTCCTCCAATCTGTGACAGTTTCTGAATCTTTTTTTGTCTTTTACGATCTCAATACTTTTGAAGAGTACTGGTCAGTTATTTTGTAGAATGTTCCTCAGTTTGGATTTGTCTGATGTTTTTTCATGATTAGACTGAGGTTATGCATTTGGGGCAAGAATACCACAGAAGTGACATGCCCTTCCATTCTCAGTCCTCCATATCAAGAGTACATGATATATTGATGATGCTGGCTTTAATCATTTGGCCAAGATGATATCCACTGGGCCTCTTCACTGTGAAGTTAACATTATCCCTGCAATTAAAAAATATTTGTGGAGAAATTCTGACTCATAAACAATTGTATAATATCTAGCTTCTGTCCTTTTTTTAATGCCACACATTAGACACTACTATTATTTTATGCAGACTATTATTTCTTTGAATTTCCCTATGTGCCTACCATTCTACTTGCTCTCTATTCCCTATTCCTCTAGTATTGTTTTCCTCTTCCTTAAAGTATATCTTTTAGAAGTTTTTTAAGAACGAGTCTCTTGGTGGTAGAAGCTCTAGTTTTATCTATAAATTTTTAAATTTTCTTTTTCTTTTCAAATGATAATTTGTTTGGATACACAATTCTAAATTGACAGTGGATTTCTCTCAACATTTTGAGTGTTATTCCACTATCCTCTAGCTTTCGTTGTAATTGCCAGGGAGTCTGCTCTCATCTTGACTGTTCCCACCATCCTCTGTTGGTGTTCCCTTCCTCTCTCTGATTACTCTTATGATACTTTCATTGTTTTTAATGCTCTGTAGTTTCTGGATGAAACTTTAAAATTTATTCTGCTTTGGATATATTGTACATCATGGATTTATATTTTCATAAATTCTAGAAAATTTATAGACATTATTTCTTTAAATATGCTTCTGCTTTATTATCTCCATTTTCTCCTTCTGGAACTCTGGTCATATATATATTTGTCCTTCTCATTATATTTTCCATAGGCTTTTTAAATTTTTCAATCTTTTTATCTTTTTTTACTACATTTTGGATATAGCTTTCAGAAATATTTTCCAGCTCACTAATTGTCAATTTGTTCTAGCATCATTGTTAAAAAGGCTTTTTTACAATGCTCCAAAGTCCCACCTTCTTCATTAATCAAGAATCCTTATGTCATAATCAAGTGTGTTTCTGGAATTTCTATATATTCTACTGATCTATTTGTCTATCACCTTAATTACTGTAGCTTCTTAATAAGTCTTGCCATTCGACAGGCAAGTCCTCCCATCTGGTTGTCCTTCTTTAAGAGTATGACTATCCTTGACTCTCTTTTTTTCCGAAACACTTTTCAGGATCAGCTCGTCAAGTTCCATAAAAGCAGAGTTAGGATTTTAACTTGGATTGTATTGAATTTATAGATCAATTTGAAAAGAACTGACTTTTCAAACAGTGAGCCTTCCAATATATGAAAATAGTATATCATTCCCTTTATTTAGTGTCTTCAATTTCTCATATTATATTTTGTAGTTACATTAAATAGTATTTTTCCCTGGAGTTTGTGCACATTTTTTGATAGATTTATTCCTAGGTACTTGATATTTCTTGTTAATTGTAAATGATACCTCTTTAAACTTTCATTTTCTAACACCTTTTTGCTAGCATAAGGAAATTGACTTTTGTATGTTGATTTGTATTCAGAAGCATCACTTAATTTTCTTATTGATTCTAATAATTTATCTTTAGATGACCTTGGATTTTCTACATACATAATTATATTATTTGTGACTGCCAGTTTTATTATTTCCTTTATAATCCTTATACCATTTTTTCTTGCCTTATGCCACTAGCTATGATCTCAGTATAAGTTAAATAGAAGTAATGATGATGGTAATCTTTTCTTGCTTCCAACCTCAAAGAAAAGCTTTCAATGTTTCATCTCTAGGTATAATGTTTATTGCAGATTTTTTATGGACACCCTTTAGCAGATTAAGCAAATTTAATTTGCTATAAGTTTTCTTTAAAATCATGACAAATGTTGTAATTTGTACCTCTTTATATATTTCAGGCTTTATAATATTTAGAACACTTTTCTCTTTTTTTTAGTTTTATTTGCATTTATTTTATGCTGAATTTATTCTCGAGCCATAAATTTTTGTTTCTTCAGTTTCCTCTGGGATATCGTTTTCTTCTGTGCAACCTCCTCTTCTGGATTGGGAACAATTTGTTCCTTTTCAGTAAGCATCATCTCAATGTGGTCAGGGGAGCTCATGTATGGGTTAATCCAACCATGATCTCTATAAGCACAGCAGCACGTCTTGGGTGCTTTGTTCACCTGGATATGCTCAATGACCTGAGAATCTGCATCTAAACCCTTAAGTTCAGCATCACTCTCTACATTTTTAAGCATGTGCAGCAAAAATTCAGCACTCTTTTTGGGCAACCAACCCTGTGTCAAACCCCAATGTTTGGCCTGGGCACACCTACAAACTCCCCCATTAAAATGCCACATTGCTTCTGTAAGGTGACATCCTTCAGATACTTGGTGGCTTTACAGATATGCATACCCCCGATGGCCCTAGCAGTTTCATGGGTGTTCGTAAAGTGAACATGAAGATTTTAACCTCTTGATTTGCATAATTTTGTGGGATTTTCTGAATCAAGTGAAAAGCAAACCATTTTCAAAGATCACCTTAGGCCACTCACTGGAAGAGCAAATACTTTCCTAATGTTTAGAATTTTTGCATATTTGTTGAGTAAAATTGGCCTTTAATTTTCTTTTTCATATTGTCTTTGTTAGATGTTGATATCAACATTAATGCTAGACTCATGAAACAAGTTGGAAAATGTTTTCTCTTTTTCTGTTCTGTGGAAGAGTTTGTGAAATGTTGAAACCATACCAGTGTAATAGACAGGATTTAATATAGGGAGTTGTTTAGACAAGTATTGGAGGACTGAAAAGGTAAAGGGTGAACTGCAGTAACACAGAGACAGTAAATATAGGAAGCAGATACCGATTCTAGGGAGGTAAAAGGACAAAGGGAAAAGGGTGGGTTATTAGAAATTATAAGCTTGGAGGAGGGACCTATAGAACTGGGACCCAGACCTCTGAGGAGTGGTGCTGCCCAGATGGTGCTGGTATCGCAGGAGTCACACAAAAGAGTCAAGCTGCAGTTTATGCAAGGACTATTTCACTTCTAATTTGCTCTTTAAAAAAGGACCCCCTTCTTTAAGACAGTTTATTCCCACCCATTGGAAAATTGCCATAATGTACTGAATCTGTTAGAACAAGACATTTTAGTACCATACATACACCTACGACGTCCATAATTTAAATGGCACTCTGTACATGTGGCATGATAGGCCACTGGCTATCCCCTTTCTGACTTCTAAAAATCTGCTGAGTTCTCTCATTTTCTTATCTCCCCTTTATAATTTTCTTCAATCTTTTTTATCCCTTTCTATAGTTTTAATCTAATTTCAAGAGCAACATGTGGTAAACACATGCAATCAATAAACTATCATTAAATAGCATATAGAAAATTAGTCTGTTGTAAATGTATTGTTTTGACATTTATTAAATTATACCTAATGTAATAAAATAATTGTATTAAAATTCATTTGCAATTTTAACATCTCTATTACATCTCTCCTTTTAATATCAACATTTGTTTTGTAGGTTCAAAGGAAAAAAACATGAAAATGAAAATCAAATTACAATCTTGTATTGATAGAAAACGTATCAGCAAATAAGATGTCTGAGAAGAAGGGTACCTCAAAAGAGCTAGAGGATATCACTAGTCAATTTGGGAAGAAATCTAGATCACAGTTAGTGGAGGAGCCTGGATTTATTAAAGAAACAGCAATTTTGTTAAATGAGGCTTCTGATTACCTGGAAGGGAAACCTTCCAACCAGACTTATGAAACACATCCAGGGAAAAATACATTAGAGTCAACATCTTCCCATGGAAGCAAGTATAAGAGAAATGAAGAACAAAAGAAAAATCCTCAATTTGCTGAAACAAGCAACCTGCTGTCAAAAACAGGAACTTCACAAAGTTTATCATCAATAACTGAGATGACTGCAGAATGCCAGGTTTTCGTTGACATCCTGTCTCATGAAACAGTAGAAAAAGTTAGTCCACAAGTCTCTGAAGAAAAGGAGAAAGGATTTAGCTTAGGGACAGATAACTTTACAGTTAACCTTAAGGCCAGGGGTTTACAAGAATTTCCTAAGGACATTCTAAAAATCAAATATGTAAAATATCTATATTTGGACAAGAATGAAATCAAAACTTTTCAAGGGGTAGACCCAACTGATCTACTAGGACTTGAAATTCTATCCTTGCAAGAAAATGGATTATCATCACTTCCATCTGAAATTCAGTTACTTCATAATTTAAGGATATTAAATGTCAATCATAACCAAATATCACATACACCTAAAGAAATATCACAGCTTGGGAGTATCAGGCAAATCTTTTTAAATAACAATTATATTGAGAATTTTCCTTCTGACTTAGACAATCTTAGAAACTTGGAAATTTTAAGTTTGGGTAAAAATAAATTAAGACATATACCAGACACTCTGCCTAGTTTAAAAAACTTGAGGTTTCTCAATCTGGAATATAATCAGTTAACAATATTTCCTAAAGCTCTATGCTTCCTTCCAAAGTTAATTTCATTAAACCTTACTGGAAACCTGATAAGCAGTTTGCCAAAAGAAATTAGGGAACTTAAAAATTTAGAGAAATTTTTACTGGATCACAATAAACTTACCTTTTTGGCTGTGGAAATTTTTCAATTACTCAAAATTCAAGAACTCCAACTGGTTGACAATAAATTGGAAGTTATTTCACACAAAATTGAGAATTTCAGGGAACTTAGGATTCTTATGCTCGATAAAAATTTATTAAAAAGTATACCAGAGAATATTTCTTGTTGTATAATGTTGGAATGCCTTAGTCTTAGTGATAATAAATTAACAGAACTTCCTAAGAACATTCATAAGCTTAAAAATTTACGAAAACTCCTTGTAAACAGAAACTATATAGTAAGAATAACTGAAGATATCTCTCATCTTAATAATATATGCAGTCTAGACTTTTCAGGAAATGTAATCACAGATGTTCCCATTGAGATAAAAAACTGCAGAAAAATAACTAAAGTTGAATTAAATTATAATAAAATAATGTATTTTCCAGTGGGACTGTGCGCTTTAGATTCTCTCTATTATTTGAGTATTAATGGAAATTATATTTCAGAAATACCTGTGGATATATCTTTCAGTAAACAACTGCTTCATTTAGAGTTTAATGAAAACAAACTCCTCATATTTTCTGAGCATTTATGTTCTCTTATTAATCTTAAATATCTGGATCTTGGTAAAAATGAAATAAGGAAAATTCCACCATCTATTTCCAATCTGTTAACACTCCATGAACTTATTTTATGCTGTAATAAATTTGAAAATTTCCCTATAGAATTGTGTGCTTTAGAGAATTTGCAAGTACTTGATCTTTCAGAAAATCAATTACAGAAAATCCCTTCAGAGATCTGCAACTTAAAAAGAATCCAGAAATTAAACTTCTCAAGCAATCAGTTTATATATTTTCCTATTGAACTGTGCCAACTTCAATCACTGGAAGAGCTAAATATAAGTCAGATAAATGGGAGAAAGGTAAGAGTTTGATATTTTGGGCTTTGGGGGAAGGAAGGACTAGAGGGGATCAGAATCTAAGCTGTAGTATATCTGTGTATACATGTGTGTGTTTTAAACTTAGCTGGAATATTTTGTTTTTTAAGCATAGGCTTTTCCTCCTCAAAACATGGCTTACAAATACACTTCTCAACACAAAAGCTTTACAGGAGAGTATTTCATTAAAATGATATGTGAAGCAATTACAACTGATAATTTTGTAGATTTCTTTTTATTTCAGTTTAATTGTAAAAGGAGTTTTAAAGTTGCAAATATCATATAAACACTTTATGGAAAATTGAGAAAAGAAGTTAAAAAAATCATTCCATAAACATGCCATTGTAATATAACTACTGGCATATGTTGATACAACTTACTTTAATGTTTTTTTTTTTGCTTATGTATATGATTTAATAAGCAATTAAAATAAAACTGTACACTCGACTTTAAATTCTTCTATTTTTACTTATCATAAGCTTTTCTCCTTTATATAACAATCTTCCCAATAATTTTACAACCAATACATGATTTATATAAATAATCCTTTTATGAATTCATAATTTTTCTTCATGAAAATGCTGTGATGAATTTCTTCTAAATATAGCCTTTTCATATTTTGGACTATTTCTTTAGGAAATTTTCCCTAAAGAATTGCTAGATCAATGACAATAAAAATTCTTATAGTTCAAAATTTCATTTTTTTTTTCCTTTTTGTCTTTTTTCGTGTCTGGCAACGGATCGCAACCCTCAGTGTCACGCCCGCACCGGACCGGGACCGGACCGGGACCGGCAACGGGATCGCAACCCTCGGTGTTGCTCCCACACCTCGCTCAGCCAGTGAGCGGGAACCGGTCTGTATGTGGGATCCGAACTCTCGGCGGGAGCACCACCGCGCTCTCAAGCGGCGCACTGTAGCAGTGCGCCACCGGGCCGGCCCTCAAAATTTCATTTTATTCAAAACTCTTAAGAGTCAATTTTATGGAAATATTTTTTGAAAATTAAAACATTATTGAATATTAAGATCTCAGTAAACTAATGAAAAGAACACAGCTATTATCTAGCTATCTTTAATGTTGGACTATTATCTAAAGCAAGATTTCCCAAAGTCTGATCCTAAAATCCCTAGTTCCATTAGCATCTGCTCAAAAAAAAGGGGAGGGGGTGGGGAAGGCAGTGTCTGTGATCAAACAGCTTTAGGAAGCACTGGGTTCTTCTCTTGGAGAGTCACAATGGATATTGGTGTATTACAGGCTCTGAAGAGTCCTGTGCTAAAGAAACTGGTTTACCTCTATTTAATCCATATTTCCCAAATGTATTTGACCTTTTTGTAATCATAATACCTTTATATAATACATTTCCAGAAAGGCAATTCCAGGGAATACTTGCTTAAGTAGATGGAATAAATAACAATACAGGTTGCATTTAAAAAGTTGCTTTTGTGCTAAAAGACACTTTTCAGTTCTGCAGTATAATCATCAGCTAATTCCTTGACTGATTAATAATCCTTACTTTCTCTTTCTGTATCTTAACTGTGGGTGTCTCCAAGGTCATGTCTTTAACTTTCTCTTTTATATTAACTCCTTCCTAGACCTCATCACACCTGCTGTCACTTGGTCCCCAAATCTATACAAAAAGCACATGATCCCCAAATCTCCATAACTAGAGCTGACCTTACACCAGTACTCTCGTCCCATAGTTCTCAATTTTCCCTGGAAATTCTATGTTCGGCCCTTTTGTTGTCTCAAACTCTGCATAACTTCAAAATCAACTCATTTTTCTTTCCAGTGTAACTCCTTTCAAAACTTCTCCATTTCTGTTTGTGATGCCAACTTTCTTCAAAACTTCCAGGCTAAAAATCATGGAATTATCTTTGTTTCTTTTCCATCATCACATATACCTAATCTAACATCAAAATTATCTCATTTTTCCTCTGAAAAAGCTCTTGGGTAATCTTCCTCATTTTACAATGTCACTGTCTTTATCCTGGTCTGTGGTCATCACTCGTTTCATGTCTGGATTACTGCAGGAGCCTCTTGGCTATCCTCCGACTTGTCTCCTCCCTTTAAGCAGGACTTGCCAAAGCTATCAGACTTCATTCCAGAGGACTGCTCTCAGTGTATCATACCTGCCTGTCAGATTGCATATCTATTGCCTACTTAAAGTGGGTGATTGCTAAAGGCACTAGTCCACATCATTGCATCATCATTTCAAAAGTCACCATATGGAAAAAAAGATTTACAAGAACTCCTCTCAAGAAGCATGTCCTAAGAATCAACCGAGAATCAACATTTACTTGAATAGAATTGATTAGATAGGCTTTTTGCCCACTAGCTGTAAGCCATTGCCTCCTAGCTAAGGACTTTTGTCCCATAAGTTTTTCAGCTAAAGAGCCCTGTCTAAAAATCAAACAAGAATCAAGATCTCTAAACCTCTACAAGTTCCACCTTCTAAATGAAGCTTTTCTTTAGTTGTTTGATGTAGCTTCCCTAAACTTTCATACATCTGTTATTACTTATATTCTTTATTTTGACACCTATCGCTTCATGTTGCTTCCTGATTATTTCATATGTGTGTGTTTTTTCCCTGCATTAAACATTAATCTGAACTTAGGGACTGTCTTTTATGTTTCTTTCATATCTGGAAAAACATTGAGCACCTAATTCAGTATATACCTTGTTTGATTATTTCTGAGGGGCTTAAATATTCAAAATTGTTTTGTTCAGTAATAAAACTTCGTTTATTTCAAAAGCCAATTCCAAGGGCCTTATTTTCTCTAAACATGCATATTTTGTCCCCTTAACAGAGTGTTATTTTGCAACACTTTTTGTACTAAGAATTTAAGTATAAAACATGGATATCAAATCATTTAAGATTCCAAGGAGCAATGTTGATGAAGTAGGAATGAAAAGATCAAATGGGGGATGGAGCAGTTGGAAGAGACATCAGGGAGAAGAAGCCAAAACAGGGTCAGACTGAGGGATGGAAGAAAAGGATAAAGAGGCAATGAACACTGAGTGTTGGGAGACTGAGGAAAGTGGGTTAGCAAGCCACAGGGTTGAACTGAGAGCATTAGTTAGATTGGAGAGGTACTTGGAAGACACAATATCTTGTGGGTCTTAGCTAGAAGGGGGAATCACAAAGAATCAGGGACATAATGTAAATATCTCCTTTATAAAACAAAAGCAAGCCAAAAAAACCCAAAAAAAAAACCAAAAAACTCCCTCCCTCCATTTGATTTTACAAAAACTTTTAGTTATATAAATACTTATGTATTATAAAAGTATAATTATTTAATCTTTGTTACAGTTAACAAGACTTCCAGAAGAGCTGTCTAATATGACTCAACTTAAAGAACTTGATATCTCAAATAATGCAATCAGAGAGATTCCAAGAAATATAGGGGAATTAAGAAGTTTGGTTAGTTTACATGCATACAACAATCAAATAAGTTATCTTCCACCATCTTTTCTATCTTTAAATGATCTCCAGCAACTAAACCTGAGTGGTGAGTGTTAAGCATAATCAATAAGTAGAGTATTAATGTCTGGTTGCAAATTTTGCTGGCAAGATACAGCATGGCAAAGAGTCAACATAATGTATTAAGTGGCCACCAAGGAAAAGGGCTATCCTAGGTACAGAAAATGAGAGCAAGGTATAAAGTCCAGTTCTGCTCTAAGAGAGGTTATAATCCAGCTGAGGAAGCAGAACATATTTTCATTTCTTTTCTGTCTTCTCTGCCTATACCCAGTCATTTAGTATTTCTTCCCTTTCTGAACCTGACCTCACCTCTCTCCCCACACACACCTATGCAACCTCGGCTCAGCATTTTCTCTGCATTCCCTTCTCTGCTGGCTTCCCTGATCCCACTCCTATACCCTACAGTACGCTAATACTGTACACACTCTCTTACAAAGTAAAGTACTACAATAACCAAAACAAAATAAAAATTGCATAATAGAAAAAATAGTAAATTGCTCACTCTGAAGATATCAGAAAAGATTTCCCAAAATACAACAAATATTAGGTTGATATTTTTCTTAATAATTTTGACTATGAAATATTTCAAACTTACAGAAAATAATAAACACCTATATACCTACTCCTAGATATAAGATGCTAACATTTTGAGATGTTAACATTTTGTGATATTTACTTGAGATATTTTTGATTGTTAAAAAATAAAATAATAGAGTTGAAACTTTTTTTGTACTTCTCCCCAAAGTAGAAGTAACCGCTACACTGAAACTGGTGGATATCTTTTTTATCCATAATTTTATACTTACATATTTCTCCATAAAAAGTGGTACTATTTTGAGTTTAATCTTAAATTATATCATTGTATTTTCTGTAATTTGTGTTTTACATTCATTATATTTCTAAAATCAATCCGTGGTAATTATATATGTAGAACTAGTTCATTCATTTTAAATGCTATATAATATTCAATTACATGGTTAATTTGTTGGTTACTCTGTTGATAAGCAATTAGGTTGTTTCCAATTTGTTTTCTATTATAAACATCCTTGTACACTTGCCTGGTTTACATCTGCTTGAGTTTGTCGAGGGCATAAAGCTGTAAGTAGAATTGCTGGATCAGGGGCCGGCCCGATGGTGCACTGCTACAGTGCGCCGCTTGGGAGCGCAGCGGCGCTCCTGCCGAGGGTTTGGATCCCACATACAGACCGGTTCCCGCTCACTGGCGGAGCGAGGGGCGGGCGCAGCACCAAGGGTTGCGATCCTGTTGCCGGTCCCGGTCCGGTACGGGTGCGACACTGAGGGTTGCCGTCCGTTGCCGGACACGAAAAAAAAAAAAAAAGAATTGCTGGATCAGGGGCCGGCCCGATGGGGCACTGCTACAGTGCGCCGCTTGGGAGCGCAGCGGCGCTCCTGCCGAGGGTTTGGATCCCCCATACAGACCGGTTCCCGCTCACTGGCGGAGCGAGGGGCGGGCGCAGCACCAAGGGTTGCGATCCTGTTGCCGGTCCCGGTCCGGTACGGGTGCGACACTGAGGGTTGCCGTCCGTTGCCGGACACGAAAAAAAAAAAAAAAAAAAAAAAAGAATTGCTGGATCAGAGCATATGTACATCTTAAGCTTCATTAGATTTTGACAAATTGATCTCCATAGTGGTTGTGCCAGCTAATCACATGAACAGTTGAATTTACAGGATTGTATCTTTCAGTTAGAAGTAGCATTTATAACCAGAGCTCCACATCTTATTAAATTTAGAGGACTTTTAGATTAAAAACAAAGCTCATCTCTTTGCTATAATAATATTAGTAGGACAGTAAAACCTACAGTAATACACCAATACTTAGTCAGATATAATGCAATTGACATTTGTTTCCTGAACCCCCAGAACTCCCAGTAAGCTGTCTTGTACAGGTATATTTTGGTTATTTCATAAAGTTTACCATGGATCTGGGAATAAAGGAATGGGAATAACACAAGTTCAAATGCTACAAAAGCTCATTATTCTTGCCAAGATTCAGCCTTTTTTAAAACAAATAATTTTCAAAATTTTCATTTTCAGTTTTGAAAATTTTCATTTTGACAACTGTTGCCAGTGTTCTGATTGGTTTTATGGAGGAGCAGATTTTCGGAAGTCCTTACTCTGTCATTCCAGATGTGCCTCTCCTCTATTTTGCCTTCATTTTTAAAAGATAACTTGCAGTTAATTTATAATCTAGGTTGACATTCATTATATTTTATCCTATTGATTCTATTGTCTCCTAGCTTTCATTATTAATGTTGAGAATCTGTCAGTCTAATTTGCTAATTAGAAGTTAGCTTGTTTTTCATCATTGGTTGCTTTTTTTAAGACTAAATTTTTTTTAGAGCAGTTGTAGATTTACAGCAAAATTGAAAGTATAGAGATTTCTCATATATCCCCTGTCCCCACACATGCATTGTCTCCCCCATTATCAACATTCTTCATCAGAATAGTACATTTGTAACATTGATGAACCTACATTGACATATTATTATCATCCAAAGGTCATAGTTTATATTAGGGTTCACTCTTAGAGTGGTACATTATAGAATGTACAAGTAAGGTTTGAACAATTGTGTGATGACATTATGTCCACCATTATAGTACCATACAGAGTATTTTCACTGCTCTAAAAATTCTCTGTGTTCCGCCTATTCATCCCTCCCGTATTAGTCCATTTATGTTTCTTATAACATAAATACCTGAGACAGTATGATTTATAAAGAAAACAAGATTTATGGCTTACAGTTTCTGAGGCTGGGAAGTCTAAAGTCCAGGGAACACATTTAGTGAAGCTCTTGGTAGTGGCAACAGTGACCCAGGGGTCTCACATTGCAAGATGGCAGAAGGGGAGAGAGCCAGCTCCTGGTGTGCTGTCCTTTTAAAGCCCTCCAAACCACGCCCCTGACCACGGCATGGTCCTACAATCTGTTCATCTCTTCAAGGCCCCACCTCTCAATTACCATAATAGGATTTCCCACCTTCAATGGTTATGGTGGGGATTAAGCCTCAATGTGGCTGGGGGGGACATCCAATCTACAGCACCCCCTCCCCAATCCCTGACAAGCACTGATCTTTTTACATCTCCATAGTCTTGCCTTTTCCAGAATGTCATATAGTTGGAATCATACAGTATGTAGCCTTTTCAGGTTGGCTTTGTCACTTACTATGCATTTAAGTTTCCTCTGTGTCTTTTCATGGCTTGATAGTTTACTTCTTTTTAGCACTGAATAGTATTCCATTACCTGGATATACCACTGTTTATTTATCATTTCACCTGAAGGACATCTTTGTTGCTTCCAAGTTTTGGCAATTATGAATAAAGCTGCTATAAACGTCTATGTGCAAGTTTTTGTGTGGACATAAGTTTTCAACTCCTTTGGGTAAATGCCAAGGAGTGTATTTGCTAGATCATATGGTAAGAGTATGTTTACTTTTGTTAAGAAACCACCAAGCTGTCTTCCAAAGTGGCTATACCATTTTGCATTCACACCAACAATTAATGAGAGTTCCTGTTGCTCTACATCCTTGTCAGCATTTGGTGTTGTCAGTGTTCCAGATTTGGGCCATTCTAATAGGTGTGCAGTGATATCCCATTATTGCTTTAATGATGTATAATATGGAGCATCCTTTCACATGCTTGTTTGCCATTTGTATATATTCTTTGATGAGGGCTCTTAAAGTCTATGGCCCATTTTTTCATCAAGTTGTTTTCTTATGTTGAGTTTCAAGTGTTCTTTGTGTATTTTGGATAACAGTCCTTAATCAGATATGTCCTTTGCAAATATTAATAGTTTCTGGCTTTGGATTTCTGTGAGTTTAGCCTGTGTGACTGTGAATGGATATATTTTTATTTACTCCTCTTAGCTTTTGTTGGGCTTCTTGTGTCTCTGAATTGACATGTTTCAAGTGTTCTGGAAAGTTCTAAGTCACAAAATCTTCAAATATTTCTTGCATCCCATTTGCTTTCTCCTGTCTGTAGTTATAAAGGTAAAATGTATATTAGACTTAAGTATTTTATTCTTTTTGATGGTATTGTAAATGGGATTGTTTTCTTAATTTCCTTTTTGGATTATTTATTGTTAGTGTATAAAAACAACTGATTTTTATATGTTGATTTTGTATCCTGCAATTTTGCTCAATTCATTTATTAGTACTAACAGATTTTTGTGTGTGTGTGGAAATTAACAAGAACAAAGGAGGACAGCAAGAGAGGAAAAGAGGAACAAAAGAATTATAGGGCTGTGCATGTCTTTAAATATTACAATAACCACCACCAGGAAAGCAGCTCTAACCTGAGTAGGGGGAGTTAAGACAAAGGCCAGCGTCTGTGTCGGTCCCTCATGGACTGAGAGGTCCTAACAAGAACTGACAGGTCACAAGACAAGTCAAAATTCACACAGTATTTTAACAACAAGGTCCATATGAGCCCTCTGACACCAGCAAGCTTGCCTAGCAATTTGTGCTGCCATCCCTATGGCTGCTGTTGCCATGCTGGGAAATTGGGGATTGTCAGCAGGTGAGTGAAAAAGCCACAGTATATTCTTACCAAAATTCTGCTGCTTTTTTTTTTTTTTTTTGTCCTTTTTGAGACCGGCCGCACCCTGCTCAGCCAGTGAGCATTGTGAGTGCACCGGTCATCCCTATATAGGATCCGAACCCACAGCGGGAGCGCTGCTGCGCTCCCAGCGCCGCACTCTCCCGAGTGCGCCACAGGCTCAGCCCTGAAAATGTTATTCTGTAAGTCTTTGGTAATTTATGGTTGTTTCAGTGGATACTGATTCTTTGATGGACCTTGTTTCCCATTTTCCATGACATCCATCTTAGGTGTGGCTTTTTGTATATTTATACTCTTGGATTTCACTGAGCCTTTTGTCCATATATTTTAATATGGACAAATTTGGGGATTCTTTAACCATTATTTCTTCAAATAATTTTTTCTGCCCCATTCTCTCTCTTTTCTCCTTCTGGAATTCTAATTACCTTTTCATATTGTCCTACAAGTCTCTAAAGCTCTGTGGTAAATAAATAAAGCTCTGTGATGTGTATGTATGTGTGTCTACACGTATACTCTTATCAATCTGTTTTCCAGTTTATGAACTATTTTACCATCTCTATTCTGCTGTTAAATCCATCCAATTAATTTTTTATTTCAAATATTGTATTTTTCAGTTCCAGTATTTCCATTTATTTCTTTTTTATAGTTTATGTTTCCTCCTAAGATTTTCATTCACTATGAGCATATCTTTCTTTACATTCTTGGGCATAGTTATATTAGCTGTTTTAAAAACTTGCATGTAAACTACAACAACTGAGTCGTCTTCTCTCTTGGAAGTGAGCCACATTTTCTTTTTTTCCTGTTTTGAATCATGAACTCTATAATCTGTTTCCCTCCAAAGGATGTTGATATTTGTTATTATTGTTGTTGTTGCTCTTACTTCATCAGGCACTTAAGTTGGCTGGACGAAAATAGCTCTTCATACACATCAGTTAAATATTTTTAGCCATTAGCTGTTGTATAACTTACCTTTGCTGCCTGTCAAATTTCCACAAAATTTAGCTGCTTAAGTTCAGGAGCATTTATTTTATGCAGTTTCTGAGGGTCAGGAATCCGGGGGTAGTTTAGCTGACTTGTTCTATCTCAGAGTCCTGTATGACTTGCAGTCAACCTGCCAGCTGGGGCTGCAGTCAGGCTTGACTGGGCCTGGTGGATCTGGTTCCAAGTTTACTCATAGGCTGTTGGCAGCAGGCTTTAGGTCCTTGCCATATGAGCCTGTTCATGACATGGCAACTGTTTTTTCCCAGAATGGGTGATACCAGAGAGAGAGAGGGTATGCCCAAGACAGAAGCAGCAGTGTTTTTAAAAACCTAATCTTGGAAGTGACATATCATAAAATAACTGAAACAAGACCTAAATAAGTGAAGAAAACGTAGTGTTCATAAATTGGAAGCCTCGATATTGCTTACATGTCAGTTCTCTCAAAACTTACCTCTAAATTCAACTCAATTCCAATAAAAATCCCAGCAGGTTTTTCTTTTTTTTAGAAAACAATGAGGTAATTCTAGAATTTATAGAAAAAGTCAAAGGAACTAAAATAGCTGAAATAATTTTGAAGAAGAAAAACAAAGTTGGATGACTCACACAACCTGATTTCAAGACTTATGCAAAACTGTAGTGAAGACAATATGGTATTGGCAAGGCAATAGACACAAAGATAAGTGGAACAGAATAGAGAGTCTAGAAATAGACCCACACAGACACGGTCAATTGATTTTTGACAAATGTACAAAGGTAATTCAAGAGAGAAAGAATAGTATTTTCAACAAATGGTGCAGGAACAACTGGATGTCCAAGAGCCAAAAAAACAAAACAAAAACAAACAACAATTACAACAAAACTTTGATCCCACACCCCATATAAAAAATTAACTCAAAATGAATCACACACCTAAACGTAAAAGCTAAAACTAAAAAACTTCTAGATAAAAACATAGAAGAAAATTCTTTGTAACCCCGGCAAAGATTTCTTAGATACAACACCAAAATCACAATCCATAAACAGAAATAATTGATAAATTGGACTTCATCAAAATTAGAAATTTATGCTCTTCATAAGGCATTGTTAAGAGAACGATAAGCCACAGATAGGAAAAAATGTATTTGATGAATAGGTAAAAAAATAACTTTTTTTGTCTTTTTCATGACCAGTAAGGGGATCGCAACCCTTGGTGTGGTGTTGCCCGCAATATAGGATCCAAACCCGCGGCGGGAGTGTTTCTGCACTCCCAGTGCCGCACTCTCCCGAGTGCACCACGGGGCCGGCCCTAAAACATAACTTTGAAAACAAAACTGAGAAGTCAAACATCTCAATAAAAATCGATATAAGTTTTGAAGAGATAATTTACAAAGAATGTATATGAGCGGCAAATAAGAACAAGAAAATATGCTCAGTATCATTAGTTGTTACAGAAATGCTAATTAACTGTACAATGAGATATCACTATTAGAATAGCTAAAATTAAAATCTGACAATATCAAAAACTGTTGAAATATGGAGTAACTGTAACTATGACGCATTGATGGCAGGAATGAAAAATGGTAAACAACTTTGGAAAACAGTTTGGTAGTTTCTTATAAAGGTATAAATACACTTACCACATGACCCATCAATCACATTTCAATACACTTTTAAGTGAAATGAAAACTTATGTTCCATAAAAAACTGAGTGCAAACATATAGGGTGGCTTTATTTTGTAATCACTAAAATTGAAAACTCCTCAAATGTTCTTTATTTAACGAATGGATAAATTATTTACATCCATATAACTAAATAGTTCTTTTTTTTTTTTTTGTCTTTTGTCTTTTTCCGTGTCTGGCAACGGATTGCAACCCTCAGTGTTGCCCCCGTACCGGACCGGGGACCGGCAACGGGATTGCAACCCTCGGTGTTGCCCCCGCGCCTCGCTCAGCCAGTGAGCGGGAACCGGTCTGTATGTGGGATCCGAACCCTCGGGCGGGAGCGCCGCCGCGCTTCCCAAGCGGCGCACTTATCCAGTGCGCCACCGGGCCGGCCCCAAAAGAAACTTTGATATTAAAGAAAGAGCTATTATTTCAAGATAGGTTGCTAATGTTTTTATTAAAAGAAAAGTGTGTATCATAATACTTACTGAACAGTTGACATACTTTTACAGTGAAAGGATTTAGTGATATGTGAAGGAAGGCAAGTTTATTACTTATTCTGAGGTTATTTAAAATACTACTTAAATATTTGTGCATAATTCTGATGTATTTTTTTTTTTTTTGAAGGCAGAGCAACATTCTGATCATTCCTCAATAATGATTAAAATTTGGAGTTACTTTTTTTTTTTCCCATGGGAATGAAGGTCTAGAAATACTTCTTATTGATAAAAAAGAATGGGGCTGGCCGGTTAGCTCAGTTGGTCACAGTGCAACCTTATAACACCAAGATCAAGGGTTTGGATCCCTGTACTGGCCAGCTGCCAGTAATAATAATAATGATGATGATGATGATGATGATGATAAAAAGGAACAAAACTATTGATACACAAAACAACATTGATGAATCTCAAATGCTGCTGTGGATTGATTGAATTGTGTCCCTGAAGTTCATATATTAGAAGCTTAATTCCCACTGTAACTATTAAGGATGGAAAATCCTATTACAGTAATTGAAAGGTGGGGCCTTGAAGAGGTGATTAGATTGTAGCACCATGCTGTGAATGGATTAATAATGGTGGTCATGGGCATTGTTCTGAGGCTTTAAAAGAAGAGCACATGAAAGGTTAGTTTCTCTGTGCTCTGCCAATTTTCTGCCATGTGAGATCCCTGAGTCACTCTCACCACCACCAAGACCCTCATCAGATGTGTGCCTTGGACACTGGACTTCCTAGCCTCTGAAACTGTAAGCAATAAATTTCATTTTCTTATAAATTACCCAGTTCCAAGCATTTTGTTACAAGCAAAAGAAACAGACAAATACAAATGCTAAGTGAAAGAAGCCAGTCCCTAAAGACTATATACTGTGATTTATAACATATATATGTTATATTCATGTGTGTATATATATGTATATATATAATTCTAGGTTTATAATATATATATGTTATACACACACACACACACACACACACACACACACACTCCCAGAAATGATGAGCAAGACTAATATCCAGATCTTGGTTTCTAAATACCATTTTCCACTGAAAGGGACCAGGTTCCTTTATTTATTTTTATAAATAATAGAACTATAAAATATATAAATAATGTAAAAGCAAACTACTTTAGGTCTCTCTAAATCTTTACAAATTTTTTGCCACAATTTAACTTTTTATATTAGGTTTATATTGGATTAAGATGATATTGAAAAAATTATATTCAAGGAGGCAGAGCTTAATCCCTTCATCCCTTGAAGGGTGGCTTAGACTTAGTGACTAGCTTCCAAAGAATACAGTATGGAAAGGAAAATATTATAACATAATATTGGAGAAACCTGGCAGACACTGCGTTAGCCGAGGGATCAAGGTTAACATCACTTGTGATATCACGTGGATACCAGGTACCCCTGATGTGATGTGATGAGGACACTTCACTTCTGTAATATTCTTTCCCAAAACCCATAATCCCAGTCTAATTATAAGAAAATATTTTGGACAAATTTAAATTATGGAACATTCTACAAAATTCCTAACCAGTACTCCTTAAAACTGTCAAAGTCATGAAAAACAAGGAAAGACTGAGGAACTGTCACAGACTAGAGAGGATATAAATATATGCAATGTGACATCCTGGAACAGATGAACATTGATTTAAAAGAAACAAAACTAATTAGTCCAAAAAAGTCTGGAGTTTAGTCAATAGTAATATCATTGTTGGTTTCCTAGATTGGACAAATGTAATATGATAATGTGAGATAACATTAGGAGAATCTAAAACTGGGTGAGGAGTATACAGGAACTTGCTACAGTCTTTGCAACTTTTCTGTAAATCTGAAATTATTCTGAACAAAGTTTATTTTAAAAATTACCATCACTCTTACTCTGTAAGGTCCTTTGCTGTATTATAGAGGGATAGTTTCCTGACTCCTTTTGCCACCCTTAGGAGAGGAAGGAACCACAGCTCTCTTTCTATACACCCTCCTTTTCACTCCTAGCACATGGACATCAGTAAAAACTTGTGACTTGCCAGCATTGTAAATGTCCTCTGGTACACTGCTAACAAGGCATACTAGATTCCCCATACATGGTTGTTATTTGTCTCCGTAATTTTCTTTTATAGGAAGGTATAATTCAGTTAAAATTTTTTCTATTAGGAAATAACCTGACAGCTCTGCCTAGTGCTATCTGCAATCTTTTTTCGCTGAAGAAAATAAATTTTGATGACAACCCTTTGCTAAGACCTCCAGCGGAAATCTGTAAAGGAAAACAATTGCATACTATTGCACACTATCTACAGAGGGCAGATGAAAGAGATGGTAGGTGATAAGTGATTGACAGTCTTACCAGTCATTTTCTGATATCGCTTGTAAATTAAAAGATAGTTTGCTTTAACTGGAGGCTTTCAATCTGGAAGAGACATTAAAATATTTATCATCTTTTCCAAAGGTTAAGAGTTTATTTTGATAATTCAGATTATTTAATCCAGGTCTCTACAAACTGAGCTATTGAAAACAGGCAAATCCAAGTAGAGGGGTGGACTGCTTCCTTCCCATTGGCCTTAATGCCCTTCAATAGGTTTTTCATTGTGGTTGTGGCCAGGCTCAAGAGATTTCACACACAGATTTCTTTATCAGTTCTGATCTGTTTTACCAGATGTAGCTGTTCTAAAAGACATATTTGGCCTTGAAGGAAGTCCACAAATTCCTTCCATTGATGCCAGTCAGTTTCTGGCCCACTGTGACCATCTGTCTGAAATCCTTGGAAAGTCTTTATGCCTTCTGTCCTTGAGCTCTCCATTGTGTGTCTCTGATTATTTTGGACAGGAGGTTCATTTCCTTTAAATGTACTTTCGTTGGCCAAGATGGAAGACTGATTTCTCCAAGTCTTTGGGAGGGAAGCTTCACTGTCCAATTCTTTCCCTGGGGCTGGGCTCCCAACAATTGGATTTTTCTCTAGGATTGCCACTCATTCTCACTCCTCAGAGTGAATCCAGGTTTTGGTCATCCAATTTACTGTAATAGACAAATAAATATCGATCTAGATTTGGGGAAATAAAATATAGAAAACGGCCCCTCAAAATCATCCTATCATGTACCTTGTCTACATAATCAGGAGTCTGTACCAGCATAATCTCATAAGCTTGTGAGATAACTAAAAATGTACGGTTCTTTGTAAGCCACAATATACATTCATATACATGGCTACCATTCAGAAGCTTTTGCAAGACTTGAGTCTCATTGATGGAAGACCTAAGAGATAAAATTAAAAGTCAAAGTAGCTGTCTTCTTTAACTTGCTGTGTAAGCTGATTGTGCTAATTAGAAAAGGGCTATGATGTTATGTGATTGAACCTCCTTAATAAAATTCTGTTTCTCAAGTTCCCAAGGAAGGAGGATTCATGTGGGTGTAGCCTCCATGGGATAAGTGCAATAGGCAATGGCAACAGATCAATGTGAGCAAAAATAAGAGAGCCCCAGTCATTTATCTCCTTCCTCTATGCCCACGGAACCTTCATATTTGCAGGTTTGTCATCCAGTGAGGGTGGGCAGAAGTCAGCATGGGAGATGTATTTACTCTGCAATTAACAATGAAAATGGAGTCCCTTTCATAAACTTTTAAATAGGGAATTAGAATTTTTACTTACATCATTAGTATGCAATCTAGCCTGAGGGATTAATAGTGTATATAAAATTTTTGAAAATGGAAAGACTAGAACATATTTGAAATGACCATGGCAGGTAGGAGATCTCTAGGTCTTGAAAAATTGCATAGTACCTTGGTCAACAAAAAATGGACCTATTCAAATTAGCTGGAAGCTTTTTGAAAAAAACTATAAGCGCTGATTCTAAGCCAAACACTTATTAAATGTGATTTGAATATAAAATATGCACATATACACCATATTTATAGGAGATGTGAACTTGGTTTCTCATGTTGGTATATAAAGTACATTTCAAAGCCAGAATTGAAGGAAGGAGTCAAATTCATTTCGAATGCTAAAAGAATTAAAGAATTTGGAGGGCCGGCCAGTTAGCTCAGCTAGTTAGAGTGTGGTGCTATTACACCAAGGTCAAGGGTTTGGAACTCGCACCTGTCAGCCGCCAAAAAAAAAAAAAAAAAAAAAAAGG
>NW_007726157.1:212576-230619 GCF_000696425.1 Galeopterus variegatus | reverse complement strand
AAAAAAAAAACAAAAAAAAAAAAAAAAAAAAAAAAGAGGCAGAGTTTGGAAACAACTTTGAAGTTGCTTATAATATCCTTTTAAACAGCCATTTTATTTTTTTTTATTTTTTTTTATTTTTTATTTTTTTTATTTTTTGTCTTTTATCTTTTTTCCGTGTCCGGCAACGGATCGCAACCCTCAGTGTTGCCCCCGTACCGGACCGGGGACCGGCAACGGGATCGCAAGCCTCGGCGTTGCTCCCGCGCCTCGCTCAGCCAGTGAGCGGGAACCGGTCTGTACATGGGATCCGAACCCTCGGACGGGAGCGCCTCCGCGCTTCCCAAGCGGCACACTATCCAGTGCGCCACCAGGCCGGCCCTAAACAGCCATTTTAAATTGTGGAATTTTTCAGATTTTAAAAGAAATGGAACAAATGGCTCAAATGTCAGTTCATATATTAGACACGTGTTGTCATTTCAATTTTACTTGACATGTACATTTGATAGAAGCACAGGACTAAGAAACCTGGATATAATATTAACTGAAAATAGAGTATATTTTTCAAAAGAGATAACTCAAATTTTCTTCCATATTGTAATACAGAGAAAATCTTAGAGAAGATATTCAAAATAGTTGCCAAAAACATCACTGAAACAAATTTTGAATTTTTGCGTCAAAAACTAAACCTGGCAAATTCAGAAACTGATACGCCTACAAAGAGGTATGTATGAGCAACATTTGGTGCAAGTTTATTCTTATATTTTGATTTATATCATATTGACATTATATGGTTTCGAAATATTCATATTAACATAAACTCTAATTTGCTGTAGAAGACTGATTTTATTTATTTATTTTTTTAAAAGATGACCGGTAAGGGGATCTCAACCCTTGGCTTGGTGTTGTCAGCACCACGCTCAGCCAGTGAGCAAACCGGCCATCCCTATATAGGATCCGAACCCGTGGCCTTGGTGTTATCAGCACCGCACTCTACCGAGTGAGCCACGGGCCGGCCTATGATTTTAGTTTATTACATATTTGTGATCCACGGTGGGAGGCCATATAGCGTAAGTAAAGAGCATGGGCTCGAAGACTAACTACTTGGCTTTTAATCCCAGCTGGCTTTGTGACCTTGGGCAAGTCTTTTAACTGCTTTGTGCCTCAGTTTCTTCACTGGTAAAATGGGTATACTTACCTAAGAGAGTTGCCATGAGAATCAAATGAAGTCAACTGTAAAGTATGTAGTAGAGTAGTCCTAATGAACTGATTTATAGTAAATGATCCACAATTATTGTGAGGTCTTGAGAATTGAATGTAAATTAAATTATTTCTTTTCTATAAGGAAATAAGGGATGGGATGGAGCTAACATTCACTTTCTATGTGCCAAACTCTGTACTAAACTTTTTACATAGATTCTCTTCACCAATTAATTTTATCCTCACTTCAATCTGGTAAATTGGTTTGAAATCTTAGATATACAATATTTAAGTAGTTTAAAACAATGTTCTTAATTGATAATTAAAGTAATTATTATTTTAAATTTTTTCAGCACTGTTTCATTAAGGGAAAGAGTCCACCAAGCACTTGTTACATGGAAAACGGAAAGTTCCAACTTATCAATAAGTGCTACTGCTTTAAAAGACCGACTAATTCGGGCACTAACCATGATAGGAGCATATGAAATCATGGACAAAATAACAGCTTTAAATCTCTTTACACGTTCAATTAAATTCTAACCAATGGATCAATAATAAAAACTGAAAACTTATGATGCACTTATATAAAGATGTATTTTTGATCCATCTCACTTCACTTTTATCACACAAGAGATACATGTCATGTCTTTTTTCATGCATTCCTAAGAGATGATAACAATTTATGACCAGCACTCTAATGTTATCATAAAAGGAGAGACGTTCTTTTTTTTTTTTTGTCTTTTTTCCGTGTCTGGCAACGGATTGCAACCCTCAGTGTTGCCCCCGTACCGGACCGGGGACCGGCAACGGGATCGCAAGCCTCGGCGTTGCTCCCACGCCGAGCTCAGCCAGTGAGCGGGAGCTGGTCTGCACGTGGGATCCGAACCCTCGGACGGGAGCGCCGCCGCGCTTCCCAAGCGGCGCACTATCCAGTGCGCCACCGGGCCGGCCCAGGATAGACGTTCTTTTGTTCATTTGTTCAGTTGCCTTGAAATGATGATATTGAATTTGAAAATAATTCAATTAAAATTTTTCCATTATATAATGCTTTCATATAGCCCAAGATTTATAGGTAATGAGGCTATTAGTGACTTTCATTGGAGTTAGAAAGCTGTTTCTTTTTAGATGCTGGCTTTAAAACAGAAACAAATAGACCATCCCTACTGTTTCTCCGTTAGGAATAGGATAACTTGTTAAATATAAACTGGGGGCAGGGCCAGCAATTTTCTAATGAGTGTCCAGACAGGATTGGTAGAGTGCCCATCTGTTGTCTTGCCTGTCATGTGTGTTTCTCCCTTTCTTCTGCTATCAGCAACCCTCTTTCATAGAGAGAATGCAATGCATATATTTTAAGTGGAGGCGACCTTGTCATATGCAACCCTCTTCCCTCTCCCCTGCAGCCACTAGCATCTAGTTATTCTATCCACTTAAATTCATAGTGATTGACTCAAGGAAAGCCATTTAAATCAAGCCAGGCCATAAAGTTTCCCTTGGACCTTTCTGCAGAGCTAATGGGGAAAATGCACTCTTTCTGCTGGTAGGTTATAAGTCTTGGAGTCTTCGTATATCATGCACAGCTTTTGGTAGTCTGTCCGAAACTGAATGCAGAGGGAATCATGACTATAACGTTTGAGCCCCAAATCCAGCCATGTCTGAAGCTAACTACACTTGTACTTCTGAACTTTTCACTTAAGCTATTGTGATTTGGGTTTTTATAACTTTGAATGAAAAGAGACCTAATACAGGTGGTTAAGAATATTGTAGACATATGGTTTTTGTTACTTTAAAAAATAATTTTTAACATCAAGGTCCAGGGTTTTGTTCCCTGTACTGGCCAGCCATCAAAAAAAAAAAAAGAAATAAAAAAAAAAATAATTTTCTATGTGAGACCAGTCAAACTAAATTAAAGAAAGGAATTTATTTTGCAGGTTGGAATTTAAGCAATATATATTGTTGTTATTTTGTAAGTGCAACCTGAAATATTGGTTCAACAACTATAAAGCCTACATCTCTAATCCTTTCTTATTTTTAAACTGTTTCCATAGGGACAAGCATACCTTTGGGTTTATATTGGTTTAATAACAGCTGTTAGTGTTCTCCACTGAAGGCAAGGTACTTTAATAAAACAGCAAAGTGGGGGCTGGCTGGTTAGCTCAGTTGGTTAGAATTCTGCCTTGTAACACCAAGGTCTAAGGGCTTGGATCCCCTACTGGACAACCACCAAAAAAGAAAAAATAGAACGTTAAAGTGGGAAGGACCTTGGACATTGTCTAGCAAAGTCTGTCTTCTCACGTTACAGATGAGCAAATTTAAGACCCTAAGCTTCTCTACATCTTCCTTCAGAGGTCAATTTATATCAGACTTAAGATGAAACCTTGATCTAAAGTCAGAGAGAGAGAGAAGAGAGCTGGGTAACATTAGAACCATGAAAGTGCCCAGTCCTTATCAAATTGCTCTTGTCAAAATGCTACAATAGCTCTTAAACAAATATCTTAGCCTATAGACTCACCTAAACGACACAGTGCATTGCTACCAGACTTATTTTTTAAAAACACAGATCTAACCATCTCCTCCTCCTGATTAAAAAATCTTTTTTTAATATTTGAAAATTTTATTATATTTTTATTGTCTATATTTAAGGCATATAACATGATGTTTTGGTTTGCATATGCATAGTGAAATGATTACTACAATCAAGCAAAGTAACATATCCATCACCTCACAGTTACTTCTGTGTATGTGTGTTAAGAGCACCTAAAACCTACTGTCTTAGCACATTTCTACTATACAATATTATTAACTATAGTATTATTAAAAGAAGAAATATTTTGTAAGTATATTTTTTTATCTAAAAAAAATCTTTACTTATTCTCTAACGTAAATCTCTCCATACTTTCCCTTGTTGTTCTCTTGTTATTCTCAAGCTAAGCTATTTAAAATTCCTAAAATGTGCTATGAACTCTCACCTCTCTCTTTTGCATTTGCTATTCTTTCTGCATGGGGCATGATTTCCTTGTCTCTGAGTACCTACTTCCTCTGGCTAATTTCCATGCATCTCTTACAAGACTCAACACAGGTCATAAACATTCCCCTCTCCCTGAGAATCAAATCTTTGAGCAAAGATGAAATTTGAAATGGAATTACAAATATATCTTGAAAATAACAGTTCTGAGAGCCTATATCATAATATATATTCTAAAAATATATATTATGATATTATATCATATGTTTATGATATAAAATATATATTAGTAATATTTATAAAATTAGTAATGAAAGAATAAAAGCAATTTTGTATGTTAGAGCAAAACATAATAAAAAGACTGAGTATATAAAAGCTATGACAGTTGAAATTTAAATCTGTAATACAGCAGCCATGTTAAATACTGTAGTTAAATGTATGTTTCTACTGGGCATAACAGAATCCAACTTCCTTGAAACCAGTCTTCCCCTCTTCCTTTTTTTTTTTTTTTTTAATTCCTTTTTGTCTTTTTTACTGACTGTAACGGGATCGCAACCCTCAGTGTTGCGCCCGCACCTTGCTCAGCCAGTGAGTGGGAACCGGTCTCCACATGGGATCCGAACCCTTGGCAGGAGCGCCGCCGTGCTCCCAAGCGTGTGCCACCGGGCCGGCCCCCCTCTTCCTATTTTTGATGGTCTTGAGTTAGTAGTTGTATTAGTCCGTTTTGTGTTGCTTATAACAAAATACGTGGAACTGGGTAATTTATAAGAAAACAAAATTTATTGCTTACAGTTTCTGAGGCTGGGAAGTCCAAAATCCATCTGGTGGTGGCAACAGTGACCCAGGGTCTGCCACTGCAAGATGGTGGAAGCAGAGAGAGCAGAGAGAGCAAGACAGACTCTGCCCTTCTTTTAAAGCCCTCAGAACCACACACATGACCACCATTTTTAATCCATTCACTAGGCACAGCCCTACAATCCAATCATCTCTTTAAGGCTCCACCTTTCAATTACCATAATAGGATTTTCTTTTTTTTTTTTTGTCTTTTTTCCGTGTCCGGCAACGGATCGCAACCCTCAGTGTTGCCCCCGGACCGGACCGGGGACCGGCAACGGGATTGCAAACCTCGGTGTTGCTCCCGCGCCTCGCTCAGCCAGTGAGCGGGAACCGGTCTGTATGTGGGATCCGAACCCTCGGACGGGAGCGCCGCCGCGCTTCCCAAGCGGCGCACTATCCAGTGCGCCACCGGGCCGGCCCCATAATAGGATTTTCCACCCTCCTAACCATCACAGTGGGGGCTAAGTTTCTAATACATAAAATGTGGGGGAAACAATTCAAGCTTCAATGAATTTTGGGGGAACATAATTCAATCCACTACAGCAGTTCATATCAATATCTTGTAGATTGATGTCTAGAACGTGAAAAATTCCCATCAACAATTTCTTGTATAGTTACATTTTGTTTTTTAATCAGTGGACATTTTTAGCCTTTTGATTGGAGCATTTAAACCATTTACATTTTATGTAATAACTGATATATTTGGATTTTTTTCAGATATATTCACATGCCATAAAATTCACCCTTCTTTTTAAAAAAGATGACTGGTAAGGGGATCTTAACCCTTGACTTGGTGCTGTCAGCACCACGCTCTCCCAAGTGAGCTAACCAGCCATCCCTATGTAGGGATCCGAACTTGTGGCCTTGGTGTTATCAGCACCAAATTCTCCCAAGTGAGGCACGGGCTGGCCCTAAAATTCACCGTTTTAAAGTGTACAATTCAGTGGGTTTAAGTATATTCAAAAGGTTGTGTAATCACCATTATCTAATCCTAGAATATTTTCATTACTCAAAAAAACAAAACAAAACCCATACCCATTAGCAGTCACTCTCATTTGCCCTTCCATCCACTGATTAAAAAACAAAACATAACTATTCAAGAAATTATTGATGGGAATTTTTTAGGATCCAGACATCAATTTCTAAGATATTGATGTGAACCACTAACTCAGTACCTGTTAACCACTAATCTGCTTTCTGTCTTTGTGGATTTGCCTATTCTGGATATTTCATATAAACAGAATCACACACTACGTGGTCTCCTGTGTAGCTCCTTTTACTTAGTATAGTGTTTTTTAAGGTTTATTCATGTTGGAGTATGTATTAGTATTTCATTCCTTTTTATGGCTAATAGTCCATTGTATGGATATACCACATTTATTTATTCACTCATCAGTTGATGAACATTTGGTTGTTTCCATCTTTTGGTTGCTATAAACATTAGCGTATTAGTTTTTGTTTAAACACCTTTTAAAAATTCTTTTGGGTATATATCTAGGAGTTGAGTTCCTAAGTCATATGGGAACTCTATGTTTAACTTTTTAGGAACCACTAAACTGCTTTTCACAGTGAACTAATTTATATTCCCACCAGCAGTGTATGAGGATTCCAATCTCTTCACATACTCTCCAACCCTTGTTATTATCATTATTTTTTATTATGCATATCTTAGTGGTATCTCATTGTGGTTTTGATTTGCATTTACTTCAGGGCTAATGGTATTATGTTAGTCAGTTTTCTGATGCTTATAACAGAAGACCTGAAACTGGGTAATTTATAAAGAAACAGGATTTATTTCTTACAGTTTTGGTAGCTGGGAAGTCCACAGTCAAGAGGGTGAATCTGGTGAGGACCTTCTTCTTGGTGGGGACACTCTGCAGAGTTGCATGGTGATGAAAAATATCAGATGGTGAGGGCCGGCCCCGTGGCGCACTCGGGAGAGTGCGGCGCTTGGGAGCGCAGTGGCACTCCCGCCGCGGGTTTGGATCCCATATAAGGATGGCCGGTGCGCTCACTGGCTGAGCGCGGTGAGGATGACACCAAGCCAAGGGTTGCGATCCCCTAACCGGTCACAAAAAGGACAAAAAGAAAAAAAAAAAAAATCAGATGGTGAGAGGCTGAACGAGAGTGTTTCCGCATGCTTACTTCCTCTCCCTATGAAGCCCCTAGTCTAGTCCCTGATAACCCATCAGACTATTAACCTATTAATTCATTAATCCATTCATGAGAGCATGGTCCTCACAACCCTCTTAAAGGTCTCACCTTTCAAACACCATATTGGGTATTAAGTTCAACATGAGCTTTGGAGGAAAAACTATAGGAGATATTGAGCATCTTTTCATGTGTTTATTGCCCATTTGTATATCTTCTTTAGAGAAATATATATTCAAATCCTTTCCTTATTTTTTAATTGGGTTATGTGCCTTTTTATTATTGAGTTGTAATAGCTGTTTTTATATTTTAGGTACAAGTCCCTTAGCAGATATATGATTTGCAAAAATTTCTTTCAATCTGTGGGTTGCCATTTCACTTTCTTGAAGCATAAATTTTTAATTTTTGATGCTGTCCAATTTATCTACTTTTTTTGTTTTATTTACTTTTTGGGGGGGCAGCTGGCTGGTATGGGGATCCAAACCCTTGACCTTGGTGTTATAACAATGTACTCTAACCAAGTGAACTAAACCAGCCAGCCCTATCTACTTTTTTGTGGCTTGTGCTTTATGTGTCATATTTAAGAAAACATTGCTTAATCCAAGGTCACAAAGACTTACACCTATGTAAATCTATATGCATAGAAATTACATCTATATAAATCCCTCTGCTCTCTCCAGTAGCTGCGAAGTTGCTGGTGTTCACTTGTGAATGTATGCAGTTAGTTTTCAAATTTACTGCAGAATTGGAGAGGTGGAGGAGATGAGAATAGGCTAAGTTAAAATGCCACTATGCTTGCTGTGCTTAACAAGATACAGCTGTTTTTCTTGAATAAATGCTTACTGAATTGTTGTAAGCTTTTGGTTATTCTTCAGAGTTCTGGAAAAGTTGATTTTGATTTTTTTTTTTTTGGGGGGGGTGAGTTTTCTTGTTGCTGTTATGGAGGGGAGAATTTTTTTTTTTCTTTTTTTGGCAGCTGGCAGTAGGGGGATCCAAACCCTTGACTTTGGTGTTTTAACACCACTCTAACCAACTGAGTTAACCCGACAGCCCTGGAGGGAGAATTTTAGAAACTTCTGACCCTGCCATTTTTGCTGCCATCACCCAATCTTTTTCATTTGTTGTTGTTGTTTTAAATTTATAAATAAATGAAATTTATTTCTTACAGTGTGGAGCCTGGGGATTCCAGGGAATACATCTTGTGAGGGCCTTCTCCTTGGCGTGGCTCTCTAGAGCAACACAGGGTATCACATGGGAGAATGGGCTGAACAAGCTATATTTAGTTTTATATCTACTATTTTACTATATTTGTATGTTTTCTATTTGACTCACCTGTTTTGTTTTTCTCCATCTACTTTCATTTGAATAGAACAAAAAATCTATTTTTCCTTCTATGAACTTGCTAGTTATATATTCTTTCTATTCTTTTAGAAGTTACCTTAGAGGTTACTACATACATATAGCAAAGTATACATTGTTACTTTTGCCAATTTCCTTACCATTCTAGGATCTAAAACTCCTTAATCAAAGTTTTGCACTCCTCTCACCTGTTGTGTTATCATGCATTTTAATTCTACATATTTTTTAAAATGACAAGATATTATTGTTTTTACAGTAAATATTTTTATATATACCCACACAATTATTTTTCCCAGTGTTCTTCATTCTTTCCTGCAATTCTGCCCTTCTCTCTAGAATTGTATTGCTTTTTCCTAAAGAATTTCCTTAAATATTTATTTTAATCCAAGTCTACTCATGGTGAATTTGCTCAGCTATATTTGGCCAAAAATAGCTTAATTTCACCATTTTTGAAGAATATTTTCATTGAGCATAGAATCTAGTTACTTCCTTTTGCCACTTGAATGAAGTCATTACATTGTCTTATGGTTTCAATTGTTTCTGTCAGAAAGTCCCCATAGATAATTTTATTGTTGCTCCTCAGAAAGTACCATGTCTTTTTGCTCTTAAGATTATTTATGTTTTAAAGATTTTTTTCTTTGTCATTTGTTTTCATCAGCTTTTCTATGATGATCCTCTCTGTGGTTCTCTATTTATTCATCTTGTTTGGAGTTCACAAAGCTTCTTGAATTCATGGCTTGGTGTCTTTCAACCATTTCTTGGTGTCTTCAGTTTTGGAAATTTCTCAATCATTATCTCTGCAAATATTGTCTCAGTTCCATTCTCACTTTCCTTTCCTCTTGGATGTATATTAGATATTTCACTGTGTCTCACATGTATTTTTCCATCTTTTTGGTATGCTCCATCTCTTTTTCTCTCTATGCATGACCATACATCTTTAACATGTTGAAGTTGACCTTCGAATAATATTAAATCACTTCACGTGTAGAAAGAACCTTGCAATATTGCTTCATTTTCCTCCTCCAATACTTTGTACTGTTGCCACCACATAGTTTGCTTCTACATGTTATAAATCCCCCAGAATGTTACTATTATTTTGCATTAGTCGGTTATCTTTTAAAGTGATTTTAAAAATAAGAAAAAGTGTTTTAAAATTTACTCTATACTATTTTCAATGCTTTTCATCTCTTTGTGTAGATCCAAATTTCCATTTAAAAAATATTAAAGAGGTTTCTTTAACATTTCTTGTACTGCAGGAATGATGGCAATAAATTCACTCAGTTTTTGCTTGCTTGAAAAATTCTTTATTTTGCCTTTATTTTGTAAGGCATTTCTTTCTGGGTATAGAATTCTGGGTAGATAGTATTTTTGTATAGGAATATGTTATTGAGAAACTATATGAAATTCCTAAAAATCTGATATATCCTGGTATATCATTATCAGATATAATTTCTGTTATTGTGTTGAAATGTTGTATGTCACAGAAATAACAAAATTTCCTTGTAAGTTACATTATAATGAACTCTCTTCAGATCTTTAACCAGGGCCATTTTAAGTCCTATCATCCACAGATGATGTCGTTTTACTCTGACGTCCAGAAAGCTGTTGCAAACAACTATAACCCTAAAGTGTTTCGTCTTCAAGGAGATTCGTGAAAAGGACTCTAACAAGTATTGGTTTCTAACTTAAAGATCATACCTTTGAACTGGGTAAGAATTTCCAGAACTCTAATGAAGAAACTGGTTGTTTCATGAAACTGCAAACCCAATATCAAGCTGAACAAGAATTAATTACATGAGACTGAATGAACTGATGAAGAAAAATTATGTTTTCTAAGTGGCTTTTTTGTTTGAAACATTGCTGGTTCTTTAATGTTACAGAACATTACTGGTTCTATAACGTTAATTTATAGCTCAAATGTCTACATTTAAACAGAAGAATTTCTCAAATCAATAACCCAAGATTCCCCCTTTTTTTTTTTTTTTCTTCCTTTTTTTGTGTCCGGCAACGGATCGCAACCCTCTGTGTCGCGCCCGTACTGGGCCGGGACCGGCAACGGGATCGCAACCCTCGGTGTTGCGCCCACACCTCGCTCAGCCAGTGAGTGGGAACCGGTCTGTATGTGGGATCCGAACCCTCGGCAGGAGTGCCACCGTGCTCCCAAGCGGCGCACTGTAGCAGTGCGCCACCGGGCCGGCCCAGATTCCACCTTAATGGAAAAGAAAACAAAGTACACTGGGGAAAAAGGATAAACTAAATTGAAAGCAAGGAGAGAAGGAAGAAAATAATAAAGATTAGAGATAAATGAAATAGACAATAGCAAAATAATAAAGAAATTCAACAGTTTTTTTTTTTTTTGGCTGTCTGCTATAAGAACAACCACCACTCTCAGCAATTAGACTGTTGACATTCCAGAAAATGTTGACATCACTCTGAAAGGATGCATAATTATTATGAAGGGCCCCAGAGAAACCCTGTGGAGCAACTTAAATCACATCAATGTAGAACTCAGTCTCCTTGGAAAGAAAAAGAAGAGGCTCCAGGCTGACTTATGGTGGGGAAGTAAAAAGGAACTGGCCACTGTTCATACTATCTGTAGTCCACTACCTGTAGTCACGTATAGAACATGATCAAGGGTGTTATGCTGGGCTTCCACTACAAGATGAAGTCTGGGTATGCTCACTTCCCCATCAACATCATTCAGGAGAATGGGGCTCTTGTTGAAATCTGAAGTTTTTTGGGTAAAAAAATATATCCACAGGGGTTGGATGAGGACAGGTGTTGCTTATTAGTATCTCAAGCCCAGAAAGATGAGTAAAATCTCGAAGGAAACAACATAGAAATAGTTTCAAATCCAGCTGCTTTAATTCAGCAAACCACAACAGTTAAAAACAGGGATATCAGAAATTTGGGGGACTGTATCTGTGTCTCTGAAAAAGGAACAGTTCAGCAGGCTGATGAGTAAGATCTAAGAGTTTTCCAGCTACAGAAACAAGATGCTAGTTGATTCCTAAGACCTATTTGTGATGTTTTAATTATGCAATAAAAGACCTCTATTGAAAAAAAAAATAAAGAAACTCAATAAACCATGGGTCACTTTTTCAGAAAGATCAACAAAATTGACAAACCTTTAGCTACACTGAAAAGAAAAAAAGAAGACTCAGAGTGCTAAAATCAGGAAAAAGGGGAAATTACTACTGACTTGAGAAAAATAAAAGGATTATAAGAGAATACTAAAACTCTATGACAACAAATAGGATAACTTCAGATGAAATGCCAAACTCTAGAAAGGCAACTGACAAAGAAACAGAATATTTGAATAGACTTATAACATGTAAAGAAGTTGAATTAGTAATCAAAACTACCTACAGAAAACAAAGCCCCAGATCCAGATAGCTTCATTGGTGAATTCTAATAAACATTTAAAGAACAAATACCAATTCTTCACAAACCCTTCCAAAAAAACAGAAAAGGAGGGAACATTTCCCAATTTAGTCTATGAGGCTAGTATTATTACTCTGATACCAAAATCCTACAAACACATCACAAGAAAAGAAAACTGCAGATCAATATCCCTCATGCCTATAGATGCAAAAACCCTCAAAATACATTTGACCCATAAACAACTCTGGGGTTACAGGCTACTGTGTTCCCCAAGTCCTGCAGGAGTGTGTGTGTATCTTTAATTAATATAGTAAAGTACAATAAGTTTAATTAATATAGTAAAGTACAATTACTGCTTAAATATAACAGTTAAATACTTACCTACTAATAGCCTACTGGTAGGCTGCGTCACTGTTTGGTTAAGTAGTAGGCTACTTAACCATTTGGTTGCATGCATTCATGACATACCTAACCAAAAATATTTTATTTATTGAAAAAAATCCACATATAAGTGGACCCATGCAGTTCAACCCTGTGTTGTTCAAGGATTTGCTGTATTAGCAAATCAAATCCAGCAACATATAAAAAGAATTATATTCTATGACCAAGTGGGATTTATCCTAGGAATAAAAGGTTGGTTCAACATCTAAAAATCAGCTAAGGAATATGACAGGTCTACTAAGTAAAGAACAAAATCCACTTGCTCATCTCAATAGACACAGGAAAGGCATTTGTCAAAATGCAATACCTCTTCATGATAAATGGAAATTTACTGAAAGAATGAGCAATTTAAACAGAGTAAACTAACTGAAAAACCACAGTTATTATCTGCTTCTGTATTCAATCTGTTATGCTATCTATATTGTCTTGAAGTATATTAGGAAAATCTGGCTTCACACAGATGTATGTTTGGAAAAGGGAGGAATATTTTATTAGCCTCTCCAGATAATTATGAATAACTTTCTTTACAAGTGATAGTGTCTTAAAGGTTAGTTAAAATGTAGAATGTGAATCCACATCAGTGAGCTTTTCGTGTTCTGTCATATGAAAATTCATTGGCCTAACTTGTACTTTGAATAGATTTTGTAACATCATGCACCAATAATCTGAAAATAATGTTTCATTGAATTGTGCAAATTTTCCATGTGTTGACACATTTAATTATACAAAATCCATTTGTTTCTAAAATTTTCTCTGTAGAAAGTGCTCAAGGGGGCTGGCCAGTTAGCTCAGTTGGTTAGAGCATGGTGCTGATAACACCAAGGTCCCAGGGTCAAACTCTCTACTGGTCAGTACCTAAAAAAGAAAACTCTCAAGAATTGAGGAGACTTCAAGTTTAGTGATTTGAGTTTGGATGTGTGTCCCCTCCAAAACTCATGTGGAAATTTGATCCCCAATGTGGCAGTGTTGGAAGCTGTTTGAGTCACAGGGACAGATCCCTCATGAATGGATTAATGCTCTCTCTAGGGGAGAGGGGATTAATGAGTGAGTTCTCGCTCTATTAGTTCCTGCAAGAGCTGGTTGGTTAAAAAGATCCTGGCACCTCCTCTCTCTCTTTCTTGCTTCCTCTTGCCATGTGATCTGCTTGTACCCATTGCTGGCTGTTGGTTGCTTTCTGCCATGAGTAGAAGCAGCCTGAGGCCCATGCCAGATGCAGCTGTCCCAGAATTGTAAGCCAAATAAACCTCTGTTTTTTTATAAATTTCCCAGTCTCAGGTATTTCTGTTATAGCAACACAAAATGGACTAATACAGGTAGATACAAGTTTTCCAAAACTTTTAATTTTTATTTGAAAGCTTGAATTCTATCAATAACAACAAATACTGTCAGTTGTTTTCCTTGACGGGAAAGGACAGGCTGACTTTGTTCATTTTCAAGAAAATGTCTGTCAGATACCCAAATCTGATTTACTATAGTTTGTCTCTCAGTCGTCTTTTCAAGTAAAAATGCTACTCTATGAAAAAAGGCAGCTAGTTAAAAATACATGTACTCAATGGTTGAGATTTAATATAATTAATGTTCACAATTTCATTGAAAATTTTAAGTGAAACTGGCTTTTTTCCCCTTTCCTTTTTTAATGCAAGTGCATGGCAGTGAAGAATAACAACTACTAACCAGTTGGTGCCACTGCCTTTGATTTGTGCTAAGACCCCAAAAGTTTTATTTACCATTGATTTTTGCACCATCAGGGTACAGTTCAGCAGTAAAAAAGCAAATAACAGTATAAAGACCAGTATTAACATATGGTCGTTGACTTTGCATACTCTGATAGTCTCAGGGACCTCCAGAGGGCCATGGATCATACTTTGAGGACTGCTGTGATAGGTATTAGGATAAACTCAGAATATAAAAACAAACCATAATCCCTGTTCTCAAGTTCATCTTCATAGCTTTAGTGATTCAAGTAAGAAGACTATGTAGGACATTGTTGTAGCAAAGCATGCAAGATATGGTGAGGGCCTTACCTAAGGCAATGGCAATAGGAGTGGAGAAACTTTTACGGTGGTGGAGGTGGTGGAATTACAGGATCTGGTGACTGATTAGATGTGAGGCATAAAAGAGGACAACAAAGCGCATAGTGGTGCCCTTTCTATACAGGCATTACAGGAGAGGCAGGTTGGCAGAGGGGTGGGAAGAGATAATGAGTTTAGTTTAGGATTTATTGACTCTAAGATGGCTAGATCTCTAGGGAGAGGTGTCTGGCAGGCAAATGGATATTCCTACTCATTCCTCGAGGGCCTTGCTGTTTTTTTTTTTGTCTCATTCACAGCTGTATTCCCAGGCTTAGCCCAACACCTAGCTCTTAAATAAATGAATCTGGAAGGAGGGTTAAATTTGGTAACCATCTGATAGGAGACGCTTATTTGAAGCCACAGGAGTGAATAAGATCAGGCTGATAATGGCTGTAGGACTGAACACCCACTTCGAAATTTTTCTGGCTGCTAAACCCTCAGACTAAGTGGCGTTCTTGGGGAATGTGGCCTCACATAGCTCACGACGTCCTATAACCGCTACATTTATTTTGGAAAACCTGTTTAACCCAACATACCTTGTAACCAACATTTACTAACTTTATGGTCGTAATTAATAGCTGTTAACTGGGGTGAGATGGGGCTGAGCTCCTTGTCCCACCCTTTAGTGCGTGGTCGGCGTTTCGCACGACCTCTTCTCACGGCTCGGAGCACGGACGGCTTATTTTGGGATGTATCCCGAAGTTCCCAGGACGTGACTTCTAAACATGCTCAGGTGCAGCCAGTCGGCGCCCAGGCAGGAGGCGGCGCTCACGCCACCCGTCGCGCTGACGCTACATAGGCCGACATCACCTCAGGCGAGCACGGTGCAATCACAGAGCGCTCCGCACTGGCAGCTGCCGGTCTGTCCGCCGCAAGCCTCGCCCTGAAATCCTTCCGCCCGGCACTCCGACACCGTGTCCTGGCGCCGCATCCCAGCCACACAGGATCGGTGGCCCGCGATTCTCAGGGGATGATCGCCTCTTAAGGCATGCTCTTTCTCGTCCCTGTACCACTTGTGCCACAAACGCAGCCCTCTTTCTTAGGTCCTTTTTACGGCGTAAGGAGACCTTGGTGAGGTGATATGCTATTGAAGGCGTGGCCAGCGGCAGGCCCCGCCCCATCCTGTGACGTACAGGGTGGCGCGCGGCGAAGCCGGGGGTGGGGCTGGGACTGGGGTTAGCAAGAGACCTGGGGGCCGGGGCCGCTTCTGGATTCCCATCTGCTATCCTCTCTCGCTCCGTCGATTCGGAGGGGAGGTGGCGACCTCGGCCTCCAGTGTCTCCAGCGGAGTGAAGTGGCAGCGGCGGCCGGGATGGTGTTGCTGGGTTTACTGCAGGCGGGCGGGTCGGTGCTGGGGCAGGCGATGGAGCAGGTGACAGGCGGCAACCTCCTGTCCAAACTGCTGATCGCCTGCGCCTTCACCCTCAGCTTGGTCTACCTGCTCCGACTCGCCCTCAGCCACCTGGTCCAGCTGCCTGCCGGGGCGGTACGTGCACTCCCGGGGTCCGGGCGTGGACGCGGCGGCCAAGGTGGCGGAAGGGCCAGCGTGGGTGGTGTCTGCAGCAATGACCTGCTGTATGGCCGGGCTGGCGGGCTCGGGAGGCGGCCGCGTCCCGGGTCCTGGCGCCGACGGTCGTTACCGTGGCGGTGCTTGGTGTAGGCGTGGTGGCGGACGAGTTGGCCAGGGTGGTGGCCGCGGCGGCGGCACTGCTGCTGGTGGCACTGGCGGTCGCGATCACCGCTGCCTTGCTGGCCTCGGTGCTCGGGGCTGCGCTGGGCGCCGCGATTCTGGAATTGGTCGTGGCCGCATGCCTGGTCCTGGCCGGGGTCGTGTTTGCCGCGTTTGTGGTCGTAGTGATGGCTGAGCTGGCCGCGGCACTGGTGGGCCCTAGTAGCTTGCCTGAGCGCCCTGGTGGCTGTGCTAGCCGCCGTCGTGTTTTGGGGGCCCTTGATTGGGGCCCTGACGGGATGCTATTGGCAGGTGCGGCCCTGGTGTTGGTTATCCTGGTGGCTGCCTTTCTGTGATTCAGTGTCCTATGGGCTGTAGCATTGCCTCTAATGGCGATTTGTATCAGGATTAAAGGGAGTGTATGTTCAGTTTGGTAGAGTGGGAGTGACTGGACTTTGATAAGGGCCTTCCTGTGATGCCAATAAAATATCAGTCTTTACTGACTACTAGCTTTAAACTTCCTAAATATGTTTGGCGAATGCACCCTTAACAGTTAACACTAAGTAGTTTCTGAAAATTACCCTTTTATTGACAACGGAAGGTACAAACTATTGGCCAAGTAGCTTTTGAATGATTTTTGTTTGAACCATAACAGGCATGATGACAGTTATTATTTTTCCTATACATGGGATTTTTGAAGAAGTGGTATTTGGTTTTGAAAAGACAAAGGTACCTTTTAGTGTTTAAAGATTGTTTACTATCTGAGGAGTACTGTGAGGTTGTGTTCTTTTCTATTTGAGACCATCAAAGATCTGAGGAGTTTCATCCTTTTTCATCATCGCAAGTTTGATTTACAGGAGACTTACTGTTGTAGTCTGCAGGTCTCAGATTGTGACATCTAAAAGTGCCTTTTATGAGTGCTAGAGAGTTCCTGCTAGAGCTGATCTACTCTCTCTTTAGTTAAAAGCGAAAGATTTATATAATCTGAAGAGAGACCAGGATATTCTCTTTAGAATGAGTGGATCTAGTTCATTTCAGTGAAAGAAGCATGAGATGTGTTCTGTTTATTGATAAATGTAGTTTCTTAAACATTTCCCTTCTTTCTGTATCTCAAGTTACTATTTGTCTTTTTCTGTACCTTCTTTAGGCAAGATCCTGGGACTAAAATTGTGAGTGGTGGTAGAAGTGGTGAAGAAACTATAGTTTGACTTTTCTGTTTTTTTGCTACTAACGGTTAGAAAAGTTGCCTGGAGACAGCAATAAGTATTGGACATATTCTGGACAGTGTCCATCATTTATAATTTCAGTGCCTTTGTCTTTGTATAGTCCTTTATCTTGCACCATGTTTTGAGTTCCTGTTCTTTTTACTGTAGCTACTCTCCTATTTGCAATTGGCTGTTCTTAAGTTATTTTTGATACTTCATTTTTGGTAACTTTTTTAGTAGTAATGCAAATTTCATTTAATTGTTTGGTCATGAGACTAAACTGGATTTCTCTCTTAAAATGAGAACTGAATTTTTTTTTTCCTTGCAGAAAAGTCCACCGTATATTTTCTCTCCAATTCCATTTCTTGGACATGCCATAGCATTTGGGAAAAGTCCAATTGAATTTCTGGAAAATGCATATGAGAAGGTAAGCCTTCCAAATAATTAGAAGAAAAACTGAATAAGTGCTTTTTAAACTTTCTTTTAAATGGCAGAACATTGAAAAAAAAATTGTAATCTTATGCTTATCCTCCACATAGGAAATATAAAATATATAAAATTGAAGGTGTTCATTTTAAGAGATGGAAGGGCCTTGGAGACATCTACCCTTTTAGTGTCTCCCATGTCTCTGAGATACCACTGGGAAACCTGTAGTTCTGGCAACTATGGTTTAAAAACCACTGTTCGGGCCGGCCCGGTGGCGCACTGGATAGTGCGCCGCTTGGGAAGCGCGGCGGCACTCCCGTCCGAGGGTTCGGATCCCGCGCACAGACCGGCTCCCCCC